>NW_006433950.1:4367318-4429148 GCF_000325575.1 Pteropus alecto | reverse complement strand
CCACTCCAGGGGGGTTTTCCAGATAATGCAGGCCACTCTGTGTTTCTCTGTATACCTTGGAGTGTCTACCATACCCAGGCCATGTCATCGTGAAACATGGCAAAATGTCGCGAAAAAATTTGATTGTGCCTGATTAAGTAGGATCTAAATTTTAATTTTTTTTTTCTTTCTTTGAGTCTCAGATTTCTACCATGGGCGAGGATTTGCCTTAAAAGGAAGATTCTAGTTGAGAGACGAGGAACGAGTGTCTTCCCAAGTCTGAGGTAAGAGACTTCTGAGCCTCAGTTTCTCTGCCTGTAAAGTAGAAGGGTTGGAACATGTGACCTCGCTTTGACCAGCTTTGATGCTAAATGAACAATTCAAAAGCCGTAGGATGGGGGGCTTTCAAATAGAATTCAAATCACCAGAAACAAAATCAAAATAGAATTCAAATCACCAGAAACAAAATCACTAAAATCTCTGAGAGAATGATCACTGTCCTTTTGTCATGTGAGATAAAATATCAAGGTTTCCTCATTATGAATGTAAGTAAACATGTTGCAGTAAGATTGAAAAATAGGAAAATGAAAGTGTGCGGGCACACGCATGTGATGCCACCACTGGAGAATGGCAACTGGTGGCATTTTATTGTATTTCTACCAATACATTTCTGGTATATCAGATGTTTTATATGATTGTATTATATTATTTATAGATACGTTATATCTTAACAGTGTAGTGATTTTCCTTATTCGTGCGTATTCTTCCTAATCTTTTTAATAGCTGAGCAGATATATTTAATGACTTCCCTATTGCCGGGAAGTTCATTCCAATTTTTACTTTTACAAATAATATTACAATAAATATCTTCATTCCTATGAAATCTGGTCTCCTTCCAAGTCACTCTGACTTGAAAAAAATTCGTTTGGTTGGCTCAAGATACAGAACCCTGGCTGATCCCATGTTATACAAACTGTTTTATCTTTGTGTTTACTGTTACTCTTGACGATGTTTGTAAAATGCTTATGGATTTGTTTGTGCAATCTGCCCCAAATTAGATCTGCTGGTCACTCGGAAAAGCTAACTGGGCATAGTTGGACAGGAGAAGCTTGCAGTAGAATCATGTTTGAGAGAATATGGAGTATGCTGTGAGCCATAACTCCTGTTGTAGGGAGGAAGAAAGTTTTCCCTGAGGACATGTGGCACCATCCTTCGTTACCACTGTCCCCAGTGGCAGCTGGATTGTCACCCCTTGGGGTCTGGGGCCCTAACTTGTGATAGAGGAGATAACAAAATGACCAGTCCAAATGCAGGCTCTTTCATGCTTCTCTCCAGCCTGCAACAGTTCTTTGCCATTAATATAACCACTGAAGAGTGTTAAATTTCTTAGTGCTGTGAAAATTGGTATTAAAAGAAGTACTTTAAAAAAAGAAATGGGAGCTTAAGAGCTATAATAAAAGAATAACCCTTAAAGCAAGTCAATTGGAAAGCATAATGAAGTTGATAGTGGTCTTTTTAGTTTAGTCATGAATTTGTTAGAGAAAAAATGACTTTTCTGAAAACCACCATCTGTGCCATAAGCGGATCCATTAACACCGCTAAAGACACCAAGAAGGTTACGCTTGCTGCCATGGCAGTTCATCCCCATTGCATTTTAATTTTATTGCATTCGCCGTTCAGGTTTTCCTGAGTCTCATCCCCTTGGTCATGCCAGAAGGCTCTCGTTACTCCCTAATGGATTGTGATCTTCAGGGTGAACTCTGCCTCTTGAAACAAGAGTCCCCTGTGCTTCTCAGACCTCTAAGTGTTGACAGGCTTGGCGAGGGGCCGGAGGCTTTAACGACTCCGTTTGCTGAATGCTGCTGCATGTCACATTCTGCTCCCCTGGCATCTGTGGGACAGGCCGCAGCTTTTGGATAAAGTTATGTTTTGGCATGTCAAGTTCAGGTTTACCCTCATGGACTATAGGAAGGCTCTTAAAGTTTTTACACAAAGAAAAATCTATTTTAATCATATTCGAGTCTTCAAATAATTTTTCTTAAGTTAGGAATGTCCTTATAATCACTCTTCAATTGATGAGTTGTGAGCAATATTTTTATAATTGAAACGTCTGTTAAACTTCTATATAGCACATAGTGGCTGCAAAATAAATATTCAGCATTTTTCATCACTCTGAATTTTTAAGGTTATACTCTACATAACTGTGTCCATGTGTATTCTTCCTCATTCAATCAATGGATATTTATTAAGCATCTACTATATACTCAGCACCTGTTAGGTACTGGGTACGTGATTCTAGCCTTCCTGGAAATATTCTCTGGGAATTTCATGTACCTCCTTAATTAAAGTCCAAGCTTCTTTATGACAGATCATGTTTCGACTTCCAATTTTTTTAGTCTCTGAAAAAGTAAAATCTGTGCAAAAAGTACTTAGCAGGCGCTAAATGACAAAATTTAAAAATATAATTAAATCAGATTAAACTTACATTACTTACCAAAATTGGCTTATCATGTGAGATTTGGAAATCTTTTCACGAAGGCTATGGGAAGGAATCCGACGTTTCTGTTCTTTGCTTGAAGTCCTTGCAGCCCCGTGGCTGAGGCTAGTGATAGCGGATGGCAGATGATAGAGACTAGAGACCGTTTCACGTACTTGAGATATAGGAAAACCTATTTCTGTGAAGCTAGAAGAGGATCTTCGGAACTTCTGGTTCAGTCTCTTCCATAGATGTGAGAAGTGGAGCTCAGTGAGCTGGAGGGGGCTGCTCAGACTCGCCCCGCATCTTCATGGCGGCGGCAATGCTGGGAGTAGCATCCCAGCTTTGTTATTCTTAATTCTTTCTTCCACGTCTTTTTATTCAACACTGGCAGTGCTACTTATGCCGTAGTTGGGTTTTTTAAGTTAAAAGCAACAGAACCTGGTTCTGACCAATTTAATTAAAAGAGAGGATATGGGGTGATTCACCACATTACAGACAGACTCGAAGAGCCAGACCTCAGAAAAGACTGGCATCGGAATCTTTCCTGCCTTAGGAGAGCAGGGACGAAAGGGTAGAACCTTCTAGAAGCCACTATCGGAATGAATCAGCACCAAGAGTCTTCAGTCTCGGTGTTACCGCACTCGACTCAAATTCTGATCGGTCTAGCTTGGGTCACCTGCCCACTCCTTCGGCAGGGGAGAGTGGGACACTTTGATTGACAGTCCCCAAAAGACTGTATCCGCTGGGGACGCTAAACCAAAAACGGGCTGTTATTGGAGGATGGGTAATGGATGCAGGGTAGGCAAAACCTACAGTGCTCTGACACGCAAACGACGATTTGTCATGAAGTCGAGTCTCATCAGTATGTAGGTGTTACCCTCTTAAATATTTACCACTCGCTTCATGCTTGTGCTTCTGTCTCTGAGCTGTGTACCCCGAACCCCCTTCTACCCTACAGGGAAGGCAAAGTCCTCTAAGGAGAGACCCCTTGTTACTCTGCTCTACTCAAGCATTCGCCCTTTTCCAGTTTCTTGTTCTTCTAAGGCTAGAACCATTCACATAAACTCATAGGGTCCTATCATCACACCTCCTTTGGATCCTTGCTGCAAAAATTCCTTCTTTACCTACCCTGCACCCCTGTGACCCTGGGGTTAACGAGGTCTTTTGTCCTCACCTCCAGGGATGGAGCATGAGACCCTCAGCTCTCTCCTGGATTCCAGCATGTATTTCCAGCATTGACCTAAGGATTTCTCTCTGGAGGGAGAGAGAATCCAGGGTTAACTGAGACCCACAGGAGAAGCCAAAAGATGGGGCATGTAATGAGCAGGTAGGAGAGCCAAGCAAGGAGAAATTGAGATTGCAAACTAGGGAAGGGAATGCACAGGATGTAGAAACCAGCTTTGGGGCTTCTTGAAGATTCCTTATCAGATGGGTTTAGATTTATTAAATGTGGTGGCTTTTGCCCTATGGTAATTTAATGGTGCCCCTCAGTGTCTGACTTCTCCACCTAAATGACCCACCTTAAACTCAGCATGACTAAATATCATGGTCCCTAATTGCCCCATGCTTACATCAAACCTCATTCAGTTTCTCGTCATCGCTTGTCCAGCTACGATCAATGGATCTTTCTCTCTCTTTCAGGAAAGCTAAGCGAGGCCACCAAAGAAACAGGGCAGAGTAAAGAAAAAAAAAATGGACCCAGGTCGACTCATTGACCTTTCATTCTGCTTTGAGTGTCCACTCTGGGGCACCTTGACACAGTTCTTCCATCTTGACCCACACCCACATGGGCTACTTCCTCTGTAGCCCTGTGACTTAGATACTAGGAGCTTATAACCTTTCATTTCCCTTAGTCCTGATTTGGCCTGTCAGCAGAGTTGTAGTGCCCACTTGCTTAAAGGAAAATTTGGAATGGAACATCTAATTGGTAGGTGACTAATGACCTAGGTACTGGTATCTGTGAAACGATTCTAGAAATCTTGGAATTTACCAGATGTGACACTTTTAGTGGAACCACCATTATTCTAGTCACCATGATTAAAAATGCATCGATCCGGGGGCATTTCGTAGTAAGCAGCAGAGACCCGCTCAATGAGTTAGGTAACTGGTTTATTACAAAGATGCACAGAAGTCTCAAAGAAACAAATAGCTGGGCGTCTTGCAAACCGCTAAGTCTTTGGGTGACTTTCTTTCTGTCTGATTTTTCTTTTTCTGGTCGCAGGCGCTCTCTTTGCTGCGGAGCATCATTAACCCCTCCGTGCCTTTTCAGACAGCAGCTTCTGTGTGGTTTGGGGTTGCTACGGCTCAGAGGCTCAGCCCTGACTCTCTGAATTTTACATCTCTGACTTGACATCTTTGCCTCAAATGCTCGAATGATGTAACTAATGATTCTGATGTCTACCTCTGGGATAATTAGCTTCTGCCAGAGGTCAGGGTCATCTGGTACAACCATAGTCACGTAGGCCCTCCCCTTCAGGGTAGGTGGCGGGGCCTGTCCAAGGACGGGGTTGTAGTTGGGCCTGCTCTACACACATCTACTTGAATCCCCCCTCATCAGAGCATCTCTCTTCCTTTATCCCACATCTTGTCTCCAGCTACTAAGTACTGCCTTCTAGTCGGAATTACTGATTTTGACTGTGATACACTAAGCCTGGAGTGGATTCCTCCACTGGGCCCAATGCACCCAGCCTTGTGGAAATGGAAGATGGCTCTTTAATCCAGTGGGAAAGGGCTCTAAGGAAGGCTGTGTCTGTCTGTGAAAAATAGTATTGGAAACCGATATAGATCCGTTGCTGAAACCCGACAGCGAGATACTTAACACAGTTACTAGCTGTGCTAACTGATTTAATGAACAGGGAACATAACAAATGAGCGTGTTTACCAAGTTAACTTGTGAAAATGAATATCTGTAATTAAAGCGGCTCACAACTGACAGGCAAACAGGAAATTATTGTTATTATTATACACAAATCATCTTAAAATACCAGAACTTAATAAATGGAAGAAAAAAACAAACAATGGCTAAAACTGTCTGCTAAATAAAAAATAATGACGAACACCTGTGGTCTTTTTATAGGACTCCAGTGGAGATTTTTTTTGAAGACCTAATTATGTTTTTGTAATGCTACCATTTCATTATTGCTCTGTAGCATTATTAAAAGAAAATGTCCATATTTTCTCTGAGTAAAAGGTCTGGCACATAGATTTGGGCATGGGGTTTTCTTAATGCTACTCTGACAGTTCTAGCTACTTATTGCCAAAGAACATAGGCCTTGGCAAGGCTGGATTTTTCTCTTTGGTAATACTGGAGCTTGGCCAGGGGCTAAGAGCAATGTAGACCCCTCAGACAGACCCTGCCAGCAAGTAACTGAGAACCAGCGTAGCTGCGTGGGTATAAGAACCAGCTCTGCAATTAGCCTCTCTGGTCTTGAATCCCAGCTTTGTCCCTTCCCAGCTCTGGCAAGTTGTCAGCTTGCTCTGTGCCTCAATTTTTCCGTTTGTGACGTGGGGATAATCATTACACACATCTCATAAAATTATGGTTTGAACTAACACATGAAAAGAGCTCACGCTTGACACGTCAGAAGTGCCAATAACTGTTAGCTGCCATTGTCACCTGCAAGGTACCGTTCTCTGTGCGTCTCCCTTAGCCGAGTGGGTTCTCGGAAGGTAGCACCAGGATGCCCCCACCGTGTGAAGGGTGACGGCAGCACGCGTGGTCCAGATCTAGGGAGCTTGCAGTGTGTGTTCCTTCTAGCAGTGAACACCGTTTGAAAGTATCTTGCCTGCCTGTTGTCTGCTTCCACTCACTAGACTGTAAGCTCAGAGGAGGAAGGCTATTCCAGGGCTGACATGTTGGCCAAGTCCAGGAGCTGCTGTTCTCATTGTCACGGATGCTTCGTGCTGCAGGGCTGCCGTCCATGCTCACTGCACTGCGCATTGTCTCCCTGGAGCTGTGTAACAAGATGGCCACGGATGTCCCAAACGGCCTTCAAGTTAAATCCAAAACTGACCTCAGCCCCCTCTCAAAGCTTCTCGTTCCCGTGACTCGCATCTCTGTTGGTGGGGGCATGTTTATCCTACCACTCCAAGTAGGAGCCTTGGGGAACCGATGGTTGGAGGTAGTAAATATCTCAACCTCCTCCTTCCACCTTGGTTCCCTTGCGACCCTCTGTCCATATAGAAGCAGGAGTGCTCTATTAAACCCAAATCAGGTCACATCGTCGCTTCCCTGCTAATGTCTCCAATGGCTTCCCAATGCACTCACTGTAACACTCACATTCTATCGTGGCCTGAAAGGCCTTATCTGATGCCACACTCTCTTGTTGTAGATGATACACTAATTTTGAGAGTGTAGTCCTTGCACTGTTAGCATCCCTGGGAACTTGTTAGAGGTGCAATTTTTGGTTCCACGCCAGCTCTACTGAATAGGAAATTCTGGGGGTGAGGACCCGCAATCGGTCTTTTAACAGGCCTTTATGTTTTGATACTGCACTGGCTTCTGTTTCTCAGATACAGTAGACGAGACCCCTCTGCGTGAAAGGCTCTTTTCCAGATCTCCATGTGTTTTGTGAGACCAGCTGTGTTTCATTATTTGTATCTGTTCCAAAGTCGTTTCTTCAGGAAGATCATCCCCAAACACCCCACCTAAAGTGACCATTGGCTCCCTCTGTTGCTCTCGTTACCCTATCCTGTGTCTACGTTTTGTTTCATTTCCAGTAGGGAACACGTTTTGAAATCGTCTTCCTTCCTGTGCATCCTCCCACCAGAGTGTGAGCTCCGTGCAGATAGACACCTTATCTGGTTTTGCTCACTGTTGCGTCCACAGACCTTAGAGGGCTGCCTGGCCCGTAGTACGTGCTCAATAAAAGTTGTTGAGTGAATGGTTTAATGAACATTTTAACAGGTATGTGCGGCAGATTGTATCATTGACCTCAAATCTTCACCTACTCCTGATCCTACATCCTTTGTCAATTGTCTCTCCATCGAGAGTCTGCTTCTATGGAGTAGCTCCAAGCAGTACTTACGTGGATCGGGTCTGGACCCAAGATGCAATTTGGAGCTGAGCCCAGCCTAGACCAGTCAACTCTCAGCCAACCCCTAGATTTGTGAGCAAGAAAAAATGATTGTTTGAAGTCACAGAGTTTTGGGGTGGATGTTAATGCATTCTTGTGTCAATAGCTAATAGTCCGTATGTGTTAAGTACCGTTAGAGTCCCGAAGAAGTGGTAATCAATCTCGTTTTCAGGACAAGGGAAAGAAAGTGTTGAGTGGAAGTAATCACTGAGTAAGGCTGTTTGAAAACGAAATAAAAGATTAACTGATAGATAAGAGAGAGGAGAATATTTGGGCAAAAGGAATTATCTGAGCAAAGCCCTTCATTAAAGCGCATGGAGCATCTAGGAATGGGTGACCACTGGGCAGGAGTAGTAGGAGATGAGTTTTTAAAAACAGTAATTATACCTTGCTTTTGGGAAGAATGCTTCTACTTAACTACTTAAGGGACATTTTTGCATATGTGTCTTATTTAGCATTCATGATACTCTGTAGCGTCTTGGAGAACTTTGGGAAAGGAACTTTGACCATCTCTCAGCCTCGGCTTTCTCACGCATCCAGTGGCGTTCGAGAGACGAAGTGTGTACAGGTCCTGATGTGCAGCAGGTACTCAGTCTTCACGCACATCACCCGTCCCATTCACACACCTGAAGAACTGAGGCGGCTCGTCCATAGGTTAGACAGTTAGGAAGTAGCAGCCTCGGCGCCACGCTCCCACTTTAGGGCTCTCCCCTCGATACTGTGGCTTCATTTGTCAGCAGCTGAGAGATGAGCTCGAACTTGGGGATGTTGGGGTGGAAAGTTGGAAAACGAATATCTTTTGTGGTTTTTGTTCCCCTTCTGCCATCCTAGAAGCAGTGTCCCAAGGAGATGCAGAATCTAAACCGCATGGACCATCAGCACCGACAGATCTTACAAAAAGTGATTAGTAGCAAAGGAACATATCATTTGATGAAGCAAAAAAATGCTAGATGTCACCCTCTGCGTCTCCCTTTTACCTGTCCCTTCCTACAAAACTCACTGTCCCATGGATGGATCTATCTTGGATCTCCAGCCAACCCCACGCCACTCTCTGTCCCGGCCTCCAAAGCCCCCTGCATGGTCCGGCTTTCGTCTGCTTCTCCAGTCTCCTCTTTCATGACCCTGCTTTTCTGGAATGCTTTGGCCGCATGGCCTCCTTTCCGATCCTTGGGCATCCCGAGTTCTTTCCTGCTCAGGGCTTTGGTACTTGCTCTCTGCCTGGAATGCTCTTCCCAAGCTCTTCACCTGTTATCAAGGAAATAAATAGGGTGAGTGACTGTGGTCACGTCTGGACTTCTCGTTTACTTATTTCTTATCTTTCTTCCAATGAAATGCAAAGTCAAACCCCTTACCCGTCATATTCCTCTTACACCTCCAGCGTCGGGCGTATGACAGAGGCTCAAGAAATCCTCGTAGACTGACCACATTCAGCAGTAAAACCAAGGACAGATACAGTGTCAAGGGAACAGGGGCGACGCAGAGTGTGAAGGGCTCCGAGGACCCTGGGGGACCTTTACGAGTTGCCTGAGGCTATGGGCTGGGCTGGGTCAAGAAGAGAATTCCAGTCTGGCTTGCATGGCATGGGTAGCATCCCCTGTACAATCCTCTTTTGCACCCTTTCCCAGCTTATATCAAATCCTGCTCATCTTCTGTTTTATTCTTTTGGTCTTATTCTCGGTTTTCTATAAGATGAAACAGAAGTTGCAGCAGAGGGTGATGGGAATGTAAACTGTACAACCACTTGGGGAAACAATTTGGCACTGTCTTATAGAATCAAACATTTGCACACTCTATGATTTAGAATTCTACTTCTTCATATGTGCCTCAGAGACATCCTTGGATATATTCACCAGGAGACATATAAAAGAATATTTGGAACAACCAAAAACTGGATAGGATGCAAATATCCCTCTTTTGAGAATAGTTAAATGAACTAGGGCATAATTATACAATGGAATATTATACAGCAAAGAAAACAAATGAATCACAGTTATATAGACCAACCATGAATGAACCTTAGAAACATAAAATTGAATGAAAAAGCAAGTCATTGCAGACATCAGATGGTACGATGCCATTTTTATAAAGTTCAAAAATTAGCAATTAAGCAATATGTGTAGGGAGACACATGTAAAAACTAAAACAAAAAAGCAATGGAAAAATGATGGGCCTTTAGAGGTGGCAGAGAGATGAAATAGAGAAGCAGCTCACAGGTGGACTCGGCGCTTGTGGTGTGCAGCGAGCTGACAGGTCTTTACTCTGTTACATGCCTCATGATTGCCAGAGAAAACAGTACATGTAATATGTATTGAATATTACATAATAGATTAATAGAGGTCCCTTGGACTGGGAGTCGGGAGGATCGATTATTTCTTTAAATTTAAACTGACATGGATTATAAAATGTATCATCTATTTAATAAAAACTCACGGGAGAGAGATGCTATTTAGAATCAAGAAATTAGATTTAATCGATCTTTTTCTGGAGGTTAAACGCTCAACCTTTGCTAACATGATATGAGCCGAAGAGTAACGCCGAGCCCACGGGAGACAGCTTTGGGACGGATGACTCTGTGGGTATGTTTTATTTCACCACTTGTCCTCTGTCCTGGAAAGCAGATATAAATTTAGAGTAAAAAGGAATTATAAAAAATACAAAATATTGTTTTAGGTTTAAAGGATGGTGATGGATGAGACTAAAGGCAAGAAAGTTGGCCACTCTTGTGAAGCTTTTTTCTTTCTTTCTTTTCTTTTCTTTAAAAAAAAATTTTTTTTTTTAAGGAGGAGCCCACGTTTCCAGACCTTATCTCCTATGACCTTTTTAACTTCTAGGTCTGATCCTGGAGCTCAGCTTAATTATATATAATGCTTGTCTAAGAGATAATTCTAGGGGTCTAGAATTTAAAGAAATTGATTCAGGCTGCTGAAGCAGTTGCTCAGAATAATTTTATGTCTTACTAGAATGGATCGTGGGAAGCTCATTCCTTCTCACTAATTTCTGTCACACCCCTTAAGGCAAAGAATAAAAAAAGTCCATGTGCTGTAAAGGATTCCACGTGCCCTTTGAGCCCTTATCCCTGAAGGAAAGGGTTAACTAGAAGTCATTTCTTCATGCTCTGTGACTCTCTTTGGGCTTTGGTCACACTGCACAAAACAGACATTGAAACTGGGATGAATAAAAGGCAAGAAGCAATCAGGAAGTGACAGGAGGCAGTCCACTGAGTAGCCGACCTTGGTGCCTTTCAAGCGGCTCTCGTTCTCTAAATTAAAGGAGAAATTGAAGACATGGTCGTAAATATAAGACGAAAGTCAATGACAATGCAATGAAAATCTTAGCATTGCGCTCATAGAAGGAGCCCCCTGACGCCTGAGTTAAATAAAATAAGGCAGCAGGGGACATCCTGGGTCAGTCACTTGTGCGAACGGTCTCCTCCCCAAGAACACAGACTGTCAGTGGAAGCGAGAAACCCACATTGTACACGGATCACAGAGAGTCGAAAGGGCAGGGGAGACCCTACTGGACTCCATGGCCTTGAACCTAAAAGGCAAGGGCACATCGGATGAAAGGATTCTGAAGCCAGGGCTGTCGAGAGGCCACCTGCATTTATGAGAGCTGATGAAAAGGAGTACTCTGACCCAGAACAACTGGCTGAGGATGCTCTAGAATTTTTGAGTCAGCCCAAGGTGGAAGTGGCTGGTAAAGTGACTAGGAAGGAATAGTTAAGTACTTTTAGAAGGGAGCCACCAGCAGGGCGGTTAAAACCTAGGGCTTTGAAGTCAAACATAAGTTCATATCTCCGCTCTGAAATTTAATATCTGTAAAGCTGGGGAAGCCACTGAGACCACATGAACCCCTGTTTCCTCTTTCTACAATGGGGATAATAGTCCTTACCTTATAGAGTTGTTGGTCAGATTAAACAATATAGCAAATAGAGGACAGCGTGGTGCTCGCTGAGTACATCGGGCTGTCACTCTGCAAGGAGTGCGAAATGGCAGAGGCGGTGAGAGATCACATTGATACTGGTGACACACCGGCTCCCAATAATTTAGACTCTCAGTCCTTTCCTAATTTATTCTGACCGAAAGAATTACGCCCTTTTATGTAGACAAACTGTCATTTAGAGAGTTCCAATATGCCACCTTGATTTTACCGTTTACGTAGATGAAAAGTGGCTTCCGTAGATCTTCTTTTTGATATACTGTGATCTGTCAACATTTAATAAAAAAGACTTATTTTGACCAAGATGGCCCATCAATTCAGTCAGACAACTGAATTGGAACTGAAAGCAGCTCAGGTTTGTGACAAGTGGAGAGTCATGTGCCCTGCACAGTGGGGCCTCGTGAAGTTGGGAAGAGGGGAGGTCGTGTCCTCGGTTACGTGCAGCCTGGTTCCTCGGGGCTTTGGGAGGTCTCAGCGATGAAAACTTTTCCTTGGTACCTCCTGTAGCAAGACCTCTGCTTAGATCATCTCGGCCAAGGTGCTTTTGGTTTAAGGTTGTAGAAACCAACCTGAGCTGACTCAAGTAGAAAGGGGGAGTTAGTGAAGGAGACTGGGCCTTCTCATGGAGCCGGGGGGCCTCAGGCTGGTCCAGGTCTAGATGCTGGAAAACTGTTAGGGACTCAGGCAGCCATTTCTTCTCATCACGCATCTGTCCTTTCCCTGCAGACATGCCTTCTCTGCTGCTTCAAAGGCAAGGTCCAAGGCGATCAGGCCTAATTCCTAAGATTTCCCCCTCTTCCCAAATCCTTTAGTTCTAGGCATAGGCAGAGCTTGTCTCTAGCTGCCTCTAAGTGACAATTTCTTATGTCTTGGAAAGGGAATTTATTTTGCCCAAATAGAGCCCCAGGTCCATCTGTACTTAGACTAACTATGGTTAGGGACCCCGAGGTCACAAAATGCTAACGCATCAGAGTAGTTGTGAGCAAAGTGTAGTTCTTATATTTGAGGGGGCGGGGTAAGGGTGTGTGTGTGTGTGTGTGTGTGTGTGTGTGTGTGTGTGAGCTGACAGACTATGACAGTATCCAGGAGAGGTGTGTTTGTCAACATCACTATAAAAGCAGACGCGCCCCAGATCCGCAATGTCTTACAACAGTGAGCACTTACACCTCCCTTTACATGTGCCGCGGCTCTATGCCATGTGTCTTCTCAGCCAAGACTCAGGTGGAGGGAACAGTCCTTATTTAGGAAATGTCTTTCTTGTCACAAAAAGAACAAGAGGCTGAGCCAAACCGTGCACCTGCTCTGAAAGCTTCCCCTGGGATGAGGCTTGGCTCAGGTCTGCTCACCGCGGGCCAAAGAAGTCCCATGGCCGAGCCTGGCAATGGGGCAGGGAGCACAGACTACCTCCAGGAAGGCTCTGCGGGTCACTCGCTGATGGGCAGGCAGCGGGCTCCTCTACCAGGGCAGGGCACAGGAAAGCGTGAACAATGACAAAGCCACAACAGGTTTTAATAATGGCAACAGTCATTGACCTTGAACAAACGCTTAAAATGTGCTAGACACTGTGCTAAGGGCTTTATGCAAATTACCTCATTTAATTAGCCCGATAACCTTATGAAATCGCTGCTATTACCCTCACTTCTTGGAGAGGTTAAATAACTTGCCCCCATTACGGAGCCCATAAGTGGAATTGCGCAGGTTCAGAGCGGGGTGCTCCAGGGAATACCGCCTGTATCAGTTTCCTGTGGCTGCTGTAACAAATTACCCCACTCGGTGGCTTAAAGCAACACAGATCTTTTATAGTTCTTTAGGTCGGAAGTCTGGCGTGGGTCTCACGAGGCTAACACGGAGGTTTAAGCAGGGCTGCGTCCTTCCTGGAGGCTCCAGGGTAGAATCCATTTCCTTGCCTGTTCCAGCTTCCAGAGGCTTTCCTCATTCCTTGAGGCACGACCTCTTCCTCCATATTCAAAGTCAGCAGTGATGGGTTGAGTCCTCCTGACGTCGTATCACTCCGACCCTGCTTCCATTGTCACATTTTCTTCTCTGACTTTCCTGCCTCCCCCTTCCCCTGTCAAGGACCCTGGGATTACAATGAGCCCACCCAGGTAATCCAGGATAATCTGTTCATCTCTAGGTCCTTAATTACATCTGCCAAGTCCCTTTGCCATGTAAGGTAACATATTCACAGGTTCGAGATTAGGATGCGGACATCTTTGGGCGACCACTATTCTGTCTACCATGGCACCTTTCCTTTGGTGCTACAAGTGGCCTTCAAGAAACTCTGGGAAAAAAAGGCAAAGATAACCATCCCTCCCCCTCTTATTTATACTGATTTTTCCGTAAGTCAAGACTAATGGTGTTTATGCACAAATTAAGAAGAAGAGGCAACAATTCAGAAAATCAATGTAGAACTCAAAGCCGATCATCTATTTGTTGCTCGTGGAGGAGAGAGAGCCTGCTGCTGGCTCTTAAAGAAGAAAAACCAATAAATTTGATTACTAGTGTTCCTGGCATGGTGCCATAATTAATATATGGTAACAATATTACTAAGAATGAAAACATACAATTATGCCCTTAAAAATGTCAACATGAAAAGTAAACTTAATAAAAGATGGGCACGGGAACATATATAACAAAAATTATCTTTAATAATGAAATTGTTTATGATCAAACAATTTCAGTTCAATTCTAAAATAGTCACGGTAATGTCATGATTAAATATTAATGCCAATAGAAACAACCTAATTGGGAGGTTATTAAAGCTTCAAATTAAGTTTCTTTTTCTTTTCCTAACCAAAAAGTTCCGCCTAGGAGGGCATGTGGGAATTCCTCGCACATGTGTTTTATTAGCGGTGATTTGCTGGGCTGAGAGAGGCCTGCATCAGAAGAGCTTAAGGCCGAATTCCTAGGCAATATTAACGAGATATTTTCTGTTTCTCCTTTGAGTAACCAGAGGGGTGGTTGCCACTCTTGTCTTTCTTGGTGCAGAGCTGTTTGTTGCTTGGCAGATGACAAGTTATCGCTTCGCCGCCTGGCAAACCACCTCCAGACTGAAAGCGACCATTTTATTGTGCGTAATTCTGTGGGTGAACAACGTGGGCTGGGCTTCTGCTGGTCATGTTCTCGTTGCTTGACTGGAGCTGGCTGTCTACGATGGCCTAACTCACATGTCTGGTGGTTGGTGCTTGGCCATCAACTGGGCCACATGTCTCCAGGAGGCTAGCCTAGGCTTCTTTACGTGGTGTCTGGGTTCCAAAAACAGTAAGAAAAAGAGAGTTACCCTCATATCACACGTGCCCGTTAAGCCTCTGTTGGTGGCATGTGTGCTGAAGTCCCATTGGCCAAAGGAAGTCACATGATCAACACAACAGTCATTGTGGGAGGGAAATACATATGGGCATAGATATAAGGAGGCATGGTTCACTGGGGGCCTGGACAGCATCCCACATGGAGAATCATGTAGCATGCATTTAGCATTCTCCAGAGATAAATGATAAAGGAAGGGGAGTAAGAATGTTTTACCCACCTGTGTCCTAATGAAGTTTTTTTCCCCCAAGAAAGAGACCATACATATTTCAGTCATTGAACAAGCTCCCCGTGAAAGTTCCTGTTAGCTTCTCAAATGCTTTGGGCAGAGATGGAGAGCCCATGGTTAATGACTCACGAATTATTTCGTACTCGTCATGCGATGAGATGCAGGTGACACCCATTCTAGTTGACCCTATACTGAGAATTACCTTGAGAGTTTATGTCATCATTTCTTGGGCAGAACCCGGATTCAGATTGGGCTTCTGCACAGTTGTGGGCATGCATTTCTGTGCAGCCCGTTGTACTCTGACAGATGTTCTCACTGTCAGTCACTGAGAGAGGATTGTTGAAATCTCCAGTGATAATTGTGGGTTTGTCTTTTTCGTTTTTTTAGTTCTGTCAGTTTTTGCTTCGTATACTTTAAAACTCTATTACTGGATGATTTACCTTTTTTATTATTAGATATTGTGATATCTGTAATCATATCAGAAATACCATTAGAAAATTCTAGATAGTATTCCTGTTCTGAAGTCTCCTTGGTCTACTGTTAATAAAGTCACTCCAGCTTTCATTTGATGAGTGTTTGCATAGGATCTTTTCCCTATTCTTTTACTTTTAATTTCTCTGTATTGGTTTTCTCTGAATGCTTTCAGATTTTTTTTAAATCATTGGCTTTTAGCAATTTAATTATGATATCTCGGTGCCATTTTCTTTAAGTTGGTTCTGCTCCTGGTTCATTGAGTGTCTTGACAGAGACCTGTGGATGAATTTTTTTCTTTGTCAACCATCTTAGCTTTTTTAATTGATGATTGACAAACAAATCATAAACAAGTTTTGAATATGCCAAGACACCAAAGAGCAGAATATTAATTGACCAGTTCTGGCTGAGTCAGAAGCAATCCGTTTGGTATATTCCAGGAAGACTCATTTGCTGTGGGGATTAAAATTTTCCCGTCAGGAGTCAGGAGAGCTGACTCTTACCTTGTATCTGTCATTTATGTGCTGTGTAAACTGTGCACATCACTTCCCCTTTCGTTCCTCAGTTTTCCTACCTTGAAAATGAGGGATTGGGGACTTCTAAAGCCCCCTTCAACCTCTGCATTTCAATATTTCATGATCTAATGTTGCCTTTTGAAAGCATGCGCCAGAAAACGTGAATCTCATGTAATGATTAGAGGGGCCTCCCTGTTCAAAGACATCTGGAAAACTTTATATACTATTGTATTTCATAGACTCTAAAATGCCATTAAGTAAATATATACCATTAATTTATATTGAACTAAGAGAGACAGACTGCTGCCGACTAAACTGTGAAACAACTCTCAGCACCTTGAATTTTTATTTTTTAATTATTGAAAGAGATATGTAACCTTTATTTAGATATAGATTTTTATTGTAATCATTTCTGTGTCACTCTAAAGAAAATTTAAGCAAATCACTTTGCTTATGTTCCCTCAAATTTCATATTCAGTTTGCTCCTTTTTGATCATTTTTTCTTACTCTTGAGTCATTGAGTGTGTGTTTTTCCGCAAGGTCTCTTTATCTATGTCATCAAGAGTTTGGGTGATGCAACATTTCTTTCAAACATATTCCACCATTGTCTCTGGGATTTTCTTCCAAGCCACTGGCACCCACTATGCAAATTTTAATGCATATGTTCAGCTGCAGCTGTTTTCTGGCTGGCTACCATTGTCAGATACATTCTGATTTTGGAAATGTTAAAATGTGGAAAAAATGTGCATTTTGGAATGAAGGAGATATGGTGTAATCCCTTCTTGGATATGCATAATGCATTATGCATATTTAAGGCTCTGAGACATCCTCCACTGGAAAAAAATCTGTTTAACTGTATTTATCCCCGTGTTTCCCAAACTTAATTGACCCTGGAACCTAAGCCCACTTGTAATATTTCAGGACCCTGATGAGAGTGTAAATGGAGGTCCATATACCATACATCTAAATATTTGAAAGTTATAAATTAAGCTAACAAACCGTTATGTAAAATATACTATATTTTCCTATCTTGAAAAATATACCGTCTTAATTACCTGGAAATTCATGTTTGAATTTCGAGTTCTTGGACTCCTTAGGCCTCTGCATTGTGGGGGAGGTTACGCGTTGGCCCCTGGCTTATGGTCTCTCTCCTGTACCACCTCATATATACAAGAAGTTTCTGGTATAAGTGTGTGGACACTCCGGTTGCACATCTACATCTGAGCTTCTTCCCATAGAAGCTTGGGGGCTGACTGGGCACGCAGAGTGTGGGCTAGAATGAGGAGCATGGGTTCTGAGTAGACATGTCACCTTGGACCTGTAGACTCTTTGCCTTGGAGGGCTCAGCCAGGGGAGGGCCAGAGCTAGGCCTCTGTTCCTTAAGACCCACGTCTGGGGACTCTCTTGCACAGGTCCAAGGTTGAGATTGCTAGAATGTGTTTATTGCGTGACATTTATAACATCCAGTGGAGTAGACGACATTTCCAACAGCTCCTTTGAGGACGGATGGTTCTGTTCATGAATATGCTTATACTTTTCCTTCCTTTTCCTCTGCTCTCACTGTCCCTTCTCAGCTGTTTCTTTAAAAACCTCTCCCTTAGTTAATAACACCCAATTTTTGTATAATACCTTTTCTACCAAGGAAATTCATAGCCTTTCATTTTTATAACGTCCACAGGAGGAATGCGGGCAGTAATTAGTACCCTCTTTTAACAGTTGAAGAAACTGGCCCAGAGCAGTATGTCAACTGGTCCGTGCCATTGAGAAAAAGTAACTGTGCTGACAAGGTCTCCTGCCTGGGCTCTGTCACTGGCCAAAACTGCTTCCCACCCAAGAGGAGAAATCCATCCTGCCTGCTAGGAGCAGGCTCGAATTTCTGTAACAGCTCCGGGGCTGCACTGTCTGTGCAGGGAAATTCTGCACAGTAGGATCCAGAGGGAAAAGGCCAAAGAAGAGCAGGGACCTGAAAATGATACTCGTGGAGAAATAGTCTCCTCACTCAGTTGCCTCTGTGCCCAAATCACTGCACCAAAATCTCGATATAAATTCAAGTTAAAGGAAGGAGTTTGTTTTACCATCTGGAACAGGCTCTTGCTCCTCTGAAATGAGTGAGAAGGGGGCTCTGCCCACGGAATGGAGAGGAAGTCCTGTAAATTTGGGTCATGCTGCTCTGCAGAGCTGAGTGAAGAAAAGGTGTGTGTGTGTGTGTGTGTGGTGTGTGTGTGTGTGTGTGTACATGCGTGCTGTCACAGGCATGCACAACAAGCACCTGTTTACAAGTGTAACCCCCTTACCTGCCAAGGCAAGCTCTTAATTCTCTCAGTAGAAGGAGAATACTCACCTCTCTCTTTTCTGGAAGTCCGTGCTCAGATTTATCTTCCAGATGAGAAGCAGAAGTTGGCCTTTGAAGTCACCTCGGGACTCTCCCTGTTTGGTGTTGGCCTGCGAGGGTGGACAGTCCCAGGCTAAGCCTCCCCGCTGTGTTCGACTCGGCCACACACGTTCCCCCAGGCTGACTACACAGGGAAGGCCCATCCATTTTTTCAAAAGGTTTAGAAGCAAGACTCTCCTTTCAGGGGCTTTATGTGATTCCAACCACAGCTCTGCAGTGTGGGCCAGCTCCTCGCACCCCATTACAACAGGGGACTGGAGAACGCTAATTTCTCTTCTGTGTGGTACTTAAAATTCTAACTCTGAGCCAATTCGCATCACAACTGGACTCGTTATTAGACTGTTAGTAGCACCTCAGGTTTCATAATATCTCTGTGAATTGTGCTGTATTCATTAGGGTCTCTAACGCAGTTGTCAGTGAGAATTCTAAACCACAGTTAGTATTAACAGCTGCTATAAATGACAAGAACACTTTTGTTGCATCTCTAAAATGCCTCGTGCCTTCCTCTGAAAGCCACAACATGTGTCTGTGTAGCCAAGGAAGCTGTGGAGATCAGAGGACTAATATAATTAGAGAGACAGGTTACAGATCGAGCCTTTCAAATTAAGACCTAGAGTTAACACCGCCTCTATCCCCCAGTCCCTAATCTGGTAGTAGTATTTGCATGACTAGAACCCTCTCAGAGATCACGCAGTTGTTCTATAGGACTGATATTTACTTTAAATATATGTCAAATATCAAAGAGCTGGAAGAGAGGTTAGAATGCAGTTTGTGCTTATGAAGAGGTGGGTAGCTAAGGCCAGAGATATTATTTATCTTCTGATTTCTGTGCTAGTCTTTATGACTATAAATAAGAATATGGTTTCCTGGGAAAGCACTATTCATGGGGGAAAAGTCGGTCGTAAGCACGAGCATGCGGCTGTAGGAAACTTCGTACCTGCAGAAGGAATGAATCAGCGGTGGTTTCCTTTTATACCCAGCTGTACTCAGATGCTCAGTGAAGTGGTTTTGTATCCCGTTTTTGTTGTTGTTCAGATCATTTCTTTTTTAATACGAATTATATTTTTTTTAGTTTAAGTCTGGTTGGTATACAATGTTATATTAGTTTCAGGGGTTCTAGCTTATTTATTTATTTTTATGGGTGAGGAAAGAGAGTGAAGAGGGATGAATGGGCAGGGTAAGTCATAAGCTTTGTAAAATATGGATTTTGGAAATCTTGAATATGGAACAACATTCCCAGTGTTTTTTTCTTAAACATCACTGATTCTCAGTTTGTATCTTCCTTTATCTCCCTGTGTTTCAAAGTACTAGCCCCTTTGTAGAATTTTTTTTTTTCTATGCTTCTTGGGCAAAATAAATCCCTTTTCTGGTCCTACAGGATGGCACATGGTTTGGCGAAAAGTGAATTGGGTTAATAGTTAGGAGCCTTGTCTCTGACCTTAAACACTAATGTTCCTTTTCTGGGCCTCCGTTTTCCCTTTCATAAAGTGAAGGAATTATTCTCACTACTGATCTTTAAGGTTTCTCTTTTCACTGCTTTGTCCTTTGATGTATGTCACGATACTCTCGAAATAAACGTTGTGTCCCACTGAAAAACGTCAGTTCTTGGCATGGAAGGAACACAGAGGAGATGGGGAAAGGTAAGAGAATTAAACTCAAGCATGGAGTCTATAAGATAAGAATTCTGGAAAGCTCTTTGCCCACAAAGTGGGGACAGAGGATAAAAAGATGCCTGCAAGGAACAACATTTCGTTTTGGGCACTAATGATTTTTGTCTACCACACGGCAAAACTGAAGCATCTGAGAATAATCTCAGGCTGTCACCCTGAGGGTTTTGCGTTTGTTTGTTTGTATGTTTACTTACTTATTTCAATGAAAATTGACCAGCTGGACAATGTATCAGTCCGAGGTTGTTTTGACTGCTCTTGCAGGGAGTTCACAGGATCTGGTCAAACAGACCTTTGTGACTTTTAAGACAACTAGAGAAGATAGCAGAGAACGTGAGAGTCACGCCTTAAATGAACAAGGGGGTCTTTAGCAGTCTTAACCCAGTATTTCTAACTTCCCGCCTTCTGGGCACATGGTAGGGCTGTACTTCCTGTTCTCCTAGTGGTCAGAGGTGGCCATGCACCCACCCAGGTCAGCCAGTCCGAAGTGAAAGTTCTGTTTGTCTTTTCTAGACTGGAATGTTACATTGCTGGTGTAGGACTGACCAGAGCGTCCTTTTGCCTGGCACAGTGACCAGCAAGATCTGGGGATTTGGGGGCTGCTTCATCCACCTGCTTCTCTGGGTGACTGTGATGACATAGGCTACTCTACTGACCTGAGGCGGGTACATATTGTGAGTTTTGGCCATTTTTGCTGTAAGGCCCTGAGCTTCTGGAATTGCTTGTTACCAGAGCACATTCTAGTCTATTCTGATAAGTATAATCAGTTTGAAACCAAGTTTGATATGCAAACCACAGAGATTCTTCTAGCTACAGATGCATGTCTTAGGGTACTCCAGAGAAACCGATGCATAAGGTAGGAGTGAGTGAGTGAGTGAGTGAGTGTGTGTGTGTGTGTGTGTGTGTGTGTGTGTGTGAAGAGATTTGCTATAAGGAATTGGCTCACATGAATATGGAAGGTGTAGTTCCAGTCTGAGTCTGAAGGCCTGAACCAGGAATGTCAATGGTATCATTTCCAGCTAAAAGCCAGCAGGCTTGACACCCAAGAAAAGTCACTGTTTCAGTTCAAGTCCGAAGGCAGAAAAAGACCCATGTCCCAGCTCAAGCTCTCAGAGCTGTCACCCTGAGGGTTTTGCGTTTGTTTGTTTGTATGTTTACTTACTTATTTCAATGAAAATTGATCAGCTGATTGGGTGCAGCCCACCCACATTAGGGAAGGCACTCTGCTCTACTGAGCAGAGATTCAAATGTTCATCTCATCAAAAAATGCCTTTGCAGATGCACTTGAATAATGTTTGGGCAAATATTTGGGCTCCCTGTGGCCCAGTCGAATTGAGAGAGAAAATGAATCATCCCAAGATGCAATGGAGGCATCATGGGAAACAAGTTCATTCCATGGTGAACAAATCCAGGAAGTAACAGAGAGTAAAGGAATCGGGTGTGAAAATCAGTCCATTTGGCCAGTGAGACCCCAAAGACCATTTCATGGAGGAAGGAACAAACAACTGTGGCTCATATAAGTCTGATTACATAACTGCCCTTGTCCAGGTGCCAGTGTGTGGCTCCTCGATGTCTCTCTCCAGGGTATGCAGAGTGCATATAACCCTCATCTTGGATTTGTTCTCTCTCATGCTTGTTTTGCATGATGGGAAAGATTTTCATCTCTTTTTTTAGAAAGATCCTGTTATTTGGGCTTCAAAATTGACTTTTTTGAGCATAATGTCGTCAAGAGGACTCTTCCCCAGGAAAACAAAACAAACCCACTATAAGTTGGAGCGTCTACCTCAGAGACCCTACACACACTAATTATGATTATTCTCTTTCTTTAACACGTATGCCTACCAGTCTCCAAAGAGAGGCTGGTTTTTGTGGACTTGGAGAGAGTGTCAAAAGGAGGCTTAACTCTTAAGATGAGGGTTAGGCTCTAAAAGCATTAGGCAAAAACTGTGTATAATTAGAAATTTCCTTTAAAAGTATTTTAGATTTCCTAGGAAATATTGCAAACATGGTTTAGGATACGTAGCATCAATCAGATCTGAGTCCAGTGCTGCCGTATTCTCCTGGAGTGTTACAGCCTGGTTTCTTGAGTTGAATACATCTTGAATTTCTTGAGAAAGAGCGTTTGGCTTATGTGTCCAGGGTTGTATTATATTAAAAATTCTTTTTGCCCCCTGAGCACACTCAATTGACTTTGTGGAAACATGGGTTTGTGTGTGGGGGTTCTCCCGCCCTGCCTGCTGCGTATGGCCAACATTAGCATAAGAAGAGCTCAATTTAAGTACCCAGTGTGGACTAACACATAAAGTTTTGAAATTCTTGGCATTCCTTAGTAGACTTCTTCCCATTTGAGATATTCCTAAAGGTCACCAGAGCCACAACCCCAAGGAACCGCTGCAGTGGCAGCTTTTCAAAAATTAGCTTGGAGCTCAACTCCTTGTTAAGTGACAGTGATTAAAAAGGATTTCAAGCATGCAGCCCATGACTGCTAAAAGTGGCAGATGGTGTGAGCTAGTACGTTATGTCAAGGAATCCATGTACATTTTTGCAATCATTTATGGCTCTTGGTACATATTAATACTCCCAGACTGCTGTCATCACAGGAGCCTGGCCAGCTGACCCTTGTCAAATGTGCCATTTCTTTTTCGTTTCCAAAAGGCTTCATTTCAGTTGCATTTTTCTATCCTCTCCTAGGAGAATTTTGTTTGGAGGTTTTGTTAAGAATTCAAGGCATTCAAAATTACTTTTTAAGAGTCTCTTGTTTCATCCATGTTCTCATTTGTCTAGGATAGATGTTGGGGGCTGGGGGACACTTACTCCCAGGCTGTCTGTCTATTGTGGATGGCTTTTCCCTCCATGCATTAACATCTAAGGGAAGACAGAGACAGTGTGGGTTCACAGATTTCCATTTATCAACCCCATAGTGACTGCGGTGGTGGGAAGTGCACACTTTGGTAGACCAGCTGGTCCAAATCGAATTCCTTAATTCAGGTGGGTCCTTACGTCTTGGTGTGCTGTTGTGCAAACCAAGGAAACATCTAAAACTTGAGCCTGCAGTGACCCAGAAAGATGCACAAGCCACTGCTTACTCACACTATCTTTGTTGGAACAACAGCCTCCATTTGCAAAATGTCTGGGAATAACATAAAAATGCCCCAGCTTGTGTCTGACATCTAGCTCATCTCTTACTTTCCACAAAGCCGTTTTGCAGTTTTTGTCAGTTTTGCTGCAGGATTTCCTTGAGTGCGACCATCCTTTCTCGTACTTGACGAACCACAGAGGCCTGAGCCACTCCGCAGGGACCTGCCCTCTAGCCGTGGCTGGGCACAGGCAGGGCATCAGAGAGGGCAGGCAACCTCCGGGGCTCTGCTTTGGATTTCTAGAGCTGCTTGCGTCGTGGCTGTCGGGAGGGCTACTTTGGCCATCGTAGGGAGAAGTGCTTCTGGGTAACCAGGAGCAGAAGACGAAGCTATCACGCCTTCAAGGTTACGCGTAAATCAGTCTCAGCTAGAAGGCGGCAGTGGGTAACATCGAGGAGGCTGATTCCCAAGTTGGGAAAACAACCTTGGGGATCACTCAGAATACTGGAGGAGGAATCCCCAGGAGAGGCTGGGCTTTGGACATGGGCTCTCTGATTCACTATAATTTGAATATGAAACGAGGTGTAATTTGGGCCGATACCAGGCCCTTCTGCCTTTCTCTCTAGGCTTCCAGCGGGTCTGGGACTCATGCTCGTGTCTCCTCTACTCTAGCTCAGCTCACATCAGCAGTGGGAACCTACAGTCTCAGGAAGGGTCTGTCTATCCGCCTAACAAATCAGCCATGGGTAAGACCGGACACTGCAAAATGTATCAATGGCTGCCTCTTTTGTGGCTCTTTTGAGACCCAGCTGACAAGATGACACCCACTGGATGGAAGTAGTGTTTATCTCTGAAGGAAATGAATGTTCCCGCTGTCAATCATCCAGGGAAGTCATTCATCACGGGGCAGAAAGGGAGAACGCTGGTAACGAAGGGTGTAAAGTTACAGAGCTCATCGGGGGCCTTCGTATTGTAATTGTGTTACCTGGAGCAGGTCCTACGGGGCATGGATGGAGGCAGTGAGATTGAGATGGGGAGAGAGGAGGACAAAGTCAGCTGGTGCGTCGTGAGAGGGCGGAGCCCTGAGAACCTCAGGCGAGTCCACGACTCCCACGGGGAATGCCAGGCAGACAGGAAAGGCACGGCTGACAAACAGACTGTCTTCTCCACTTTGCCGCAGGCCAGCCTGGGTGATCAGCAGATGAGCACTTGAGCATCTGTTCAGCAGATACCTGTTAGATTATTTGCTCCATAACTCACACCTTCACCAGTCATTCGGAATGACGGGGGAACCTGGCAGCAGCTCCTTATCTGGTTTCACTTGGGAAAGGAAGGAGGCACAAAGCAGATGGAGCTCACTGGAAAAGGTCACCTTCCCTCGTTCTCCAGGGAGTTCGGACCCCGCTCCTGAATGTCCAGAGCCGGCATCACGCAGAGATGAGTCAGGTGGCTGCCCAAGCGGTAGGCTTTCAGCCTTACTGGAAAGCCCTGCTTTAAGCAGAAATCTCTATTACCAGTTGTCTAGAATTCCCATGTTATTTCTGTGAGTTAAGCGTTATGTTTCCACAAGTCCCCTATAATGATGCACGTAGCTGTGAGTAGGTGGTACACTCAGGTGTTGTCAACCGTTAATGCAGTGCTGGGAATTAATTTAACCCCGAGAGTCTCCACGTGGGCTCCGCGTCCTTGGGGTGCAGAGACCATTGTGTGTGGTACCCACACAGTGTGATCCGATGCTCTTTTCCGTTTTATATTTGTATTCGTGCAGTCACTTTTATGTCAGACAAGTGGGCCTGTTGATTAATGTTAAAGTTATAAAACTTTTAACTAAGCTTGTTTAATTTTTTAAAAGGCAACAAGAAGAAAAATGCTAAGTATATTGTAAGGTAGGCGTACATGGACATGGAAAAAACCACGAACGAGTCTAAGTTTGGGAAACACTGATCTAACAGCATTTCTTATTTCATGAAGAGATGGAAAGGCTCTCTTATGGGAGTGGGTGAGGCAGAAGCAAGGTTGTGAGTTCTTGGCCTTGACCAACTGACGAGCGATGGGGGCTGGGAACAGCTGGAAGGACATAGAAAGGGAACTGGTTCTTCATGGGGAGCAGGTAGACCAGGGGATGAGACCCCAGCTCTCACTCTGGCTCTGCTGTGACTGAAAAGCAGCCGATCAGTCCTAGGCGCCTGCTGTTCCACCCCCCTCTGAGATAAGCGATAGCCTTGGGCACCAGACTGGGCACAGCAGTGTTTATGCATAGACTTCCTCCCCAGGGGGTGGGAGCCTAAGATTAAGCATCCATAGACCATGCCGTGGGGTGTCCTCCTGGAAAGGGGAGCCTGGGAATGACCAATGACATTGGAGGTTAACGCTGGAGCCAGTTGTAGGGCAGTGGTTCTGGTGCTCCAAGACTGGGACTGGAAAATTCCCCAAAGGCCTTGGGACGTGACCTGAGGGGTTTATAGGGTGCTATGGCCAGGAGGGCACATGAGCCGGGGCTGCTGATCTGAGACAGTAGCGACCCTGGTTTTTTCAGAACTTGATCCCCTCAGGGACCAGCTTGTGGCTTTGAAGAGCAGGTGCTCAGTGGTCAGCTGCATGAAGGCTGTCTCCCTGAGCCTATGGGTACGTAGCTGGAGTCTAGTTAGCATTTTCTGAATGAATGAATGAGTGAATGAACATTGTTGAACTAGGCTGGTAGGTGATCTTGAGAAGATATTTCACCTCTCTGAGCCTCAGTGTTTTCATTTGCAAAGTAAAATCATATTGTTGGCTAAATCGTACATTTAGTTCAGTTTGCCTCATAAGGCTGTCATGACATCAAATAAGCAGTGTCAAGGATAATGGCTTGGTTCTGAGTGCTCGCTGTGGGCCAGGTACCGTGCCGAGAACTTCCCATTGCATTCGTCTACCCCAGGTGTCCCCATGAGGGCGGTACCTGCATCATAGGGACACCTGCATCATGGCAGGCCCAGCGCAACATGAAAATGCAGGGCTCTTCGCTCAAAAATTACTAAGAATTTCAAGACGGTGACATCAGAATACGAAACTAATTGCAAGGCCCTGCTCCGTGTGGGGGTCCTGTGTAGCTAACTAACTGCACCCACCCACAAAGCTGACCCTGCCTCCTGTCTCCCATTCGCAGATGATTGAACTGAGGTGTAAGAAGTTCACACTCCTTCAGGGTCACTGGCTACTGAGAAAAACACAGAATTCATATCCTGGCAGTTTGGATCAAGGGCCCAGGTTTGTTGCCACTGGTCTGTGACGCCTCTCTAGGGAGACGAGGCTCGCAGAAGAAAGTGCTGCGTAAATAGAAGTGTTATTACTTTTTTCCGCCACCAGGGGCAGCCGTAGGCATGAAGACCGTGAGAGAGTTGCAGGATGAATCAGTTCTGGGGATCTAATGTACAGCCTGGTGATTACAGTTAATGAAACTATACTTGAAATTTGCTGAAAGTAGATCTTAAGTGTTCTCACCACACACACACACATGCACACACACACACACAGATAATCATGCGAGGTGATGGATGTGTTAATGAACTTGATTGTGGGAATCATTTCACAATGTTTATGTGTATTAAATCATCACGTTTTATACCTTAAAAAATCATGTTGTACAACCTAAATATATACAGTTTTTAGCTGCCAATCATACTTCAATTAAGCTGGAAAAAAAAATTCCCCTCCCCCCCCAAAAGAGGCCGTAGCAATGAGAAAATTTCTGAAAACCTCTTTTTCCCAGAAGCATGAGCTGTCACCGGCAGGCGGGCCTGGAAGGACTCCGAATTCTCTCACGAAGCATTCTCTCCTCACCCTGGCTTCCAACACCTCGACAGGTACTGATGGGTTTGAGGCCATCAACACGTGTTTACAAAAGAGGAGGTCACGCCTAATTGTCTTGATTAATCTCGCCTGTGAAGTGTCTCCAAACTCAGCACAGGAAGGAGCTGGAATCTGCTTGGGCGTTGAGCAGCCTCTGGGCACAGAAGGCAGGCCAAGCGGTGGAGATGAAGTAGAGACATACTGACCTGCGGAGCGAAGCCGGTTTGTCAAAGACCCCTGTGACTCCAGGAGGCTGAGCAGTCCCCATTTGTCCCGTGACAGAGTTCCTCAGAGTCTCTCACCCTGCCAGCTCCCAGGGGAACAGGGCCTAGCTCGCTGACTCTCCCCAGACGCCTTGCTCCTGGATGACATCCTTCACCCCTCACTTTTACACCCCATTTGGGAAAGAGGGCTCTGTGTTTGGAGAAATGAAATCTCAAGTGCAGTTACAGCTGATTTTAGAACCTAACTCCCACCCAAAATGGACGCCTAGATTTTTTAATTTGCTCGGCAATGAACACCTGCATTAACCCAAATTAAAGCTGTACAGGTTTAATATCACAGCCAAATAGAGACTACCCTCTAGGCAGGGGGTGTGCAGTGGAATTCGCCACCTCTCGCCATTCACTGGGTGGAGGGTTGATAGTTACCTTGAAGGAAGACTGGGTGGAATGGACAGACATCTGCACCTAGACCAGGAGCCAGCAAATCTCCTCTGTAAAAGACCATATAGCAAATATTTCAGGCTTCGTGGGCCATGTGGCCTCCATTGTGACCCCTCAATTCTGTTGTTATAGCATAAAAACAGCCACAGCAATATATAAATAAATGAGGATGGTCTGTGTTACAATAAAACTTTATTTACAAAGAAACAGGCGATGGGCTGGATTTGGCGCAGGGGCCATAGCTGTCGACTGGCCCCTTGATCTAGACTTTGGCTGAGAAAGTCTCAAAGTCGAATGCCTGACGATTACTGGAGATAGATCTGTAAAGACAACAGGGATTTAAAAAATATTCTAAAGATGATTTTAATTATTTATAATTTGCAAAGACTTTGTTCCCAGCCCTAGCCTAACATGCTATTACGTGTGATTTTTTAAAAATGTCCGAGAGAATCGAGTACCAGGAAGGTTAGGTAACTTGTCCAAGGGCATCCAGCTGGGGAGTGATGGAGCTGGGATTTGAACTCTTGTCAGTCCATTTTTGGAACCTCTCCTCCCAAACACCTAGAATCAAGTGATCTAGAAATGACTTATCCTTCAGGACAGCGCTTCATACAGCCTACTACGCGGTTAGGCACCTGATAGGGGCTTTTGGTGATTATAAGGATATGATTAGGATGAAGGAATTAGAACGGCAGCCACTAAGGAGGGAACAGAAAGCGCTATCGGCCCCCACTCTCCAGGTAGTTCCTGTCCTCCATCCCTCCTCTCCCCCGCCTCCCTGCAGTGTAGATCCTGTGAAATACAATAATGCTTTCAGCGGACCTGGACATTTTTACGAGATGTCAGGATCATATTTAGCCCAAGTCAAGGGACTCACGTTTCTTGACCAAGTATGATGTCATTTGGAAGTTCTTGTTCCTGACATTGTTTCGAGAGTCCTGTTAGAAAAGCCAACTCTTGTTTTTACGGCTCTCACAGCAGGGAAGCGGCCATGGCCATGCAGAGCCGTATCAATTAGGAGTGGATTAATTAAGCCATAAGACAGGAGCAGCAGTGCATTTCGGAGAGGTTATTGCACGGCTCATGGAGTGCTGCCGAGGCATCCAGCCAAGAGTGTGGCGACTTCCACCGGCCAAGGCACTTCAGCCATCCAAGACGTGTAATGCTCTCCCGGAAACCGACTCCTCTGCCACCCATTTCCACTGCGAGAAATAAAAAGACCCTCTTATTAACTAGCTGCTATTAGGCGTGGGCAAACTGACAGCCATTTCATTATTTCATAATTGTGATTAATGGCCTTCCCAGTGAAGTCATCGTCCGCTACCCCAAAGCCAATTGGTCCCTTTTGGGACAGTGTCACCAAGTCATGGTTAATGTTCCTGGAAGCATGAAACGCATAGAGTTTCACAAACCCTGGGGAGGGAGGGTGAGCTTAAGGTGCCTCTGGAGACTGTTGACACAGGAAGCGGGCCTCTTCTTGGGGAAAGTCGCTCTGGAGAAGCCAAGAGGGGCGGGGTCCGTGAATGTGGTGCCGGGAGATGCAGGGGCAAGAAGAGGCAGGGGAACAAATGTCCTTAAACCATTCTTTGCTCCCTGCTAAGTACATTCTCATAGATTTTTCATTTGGGCTCCTAAGTAATCCTTCAAAGGGAATGAGTGGTGTTGTTACTACTGTAGATGATCAAACAGGCTCAGAGAGGTTAGGCAGCCGGCTTGAGGTCACAGAGCTGTTGAGTGGCAGAGTTGGCATTCTAGCTCAGGGCTAGGCCCGCTTTGCTCTGTGGGCAGAACCCTGGACCAGGAGTGACGATGACCGTGCCGGGCAAATACACCCGTTTGAGTAACAAGAGATCACCGAACAGTTCTTTTTTGGTTGTCGTTGTTGCGAGGCGTTCTAGAAATACAAAGAAGGATCATTTGATTACAGATAATGTTATGGGCTGAGTCATGCCCTCCTCTAATTCATACGTGAAGTCATGACGCTTGGTACTTCCAAATGTGACTATATTCAGAGATAAGGTCTTTAAAGAGGTAGTTAGGTTAAAATGGGGAAATTTGGGTGGGCCCCGACTCAATATGACTAGAGTTCCTAAAAGAAGAGGGAATCAGAACACATCCAGGTGCACAGGGAAAAGCATGTGAAGACACAGAGAGAAGGCCGCCGTCTCTAAGCCAGTGAGAGAGGTCTTGAGGCTAACCTGCCGACACCTTGATCTTGGACTTCCAGCCTCCATAACTGTAAGGAAATAAGTTTCTGTTGTTTGAGCCTCTCAGTCTGTGGTCCTTTATTCCTATAGTCCTAGCAAACTAATATCGATGGAAATGAAATACAGCCCGAGGTGGAAGGTGATCACAGCTCAAAGAAAGGGCAAATAAAATTGATAAAATATTTTAAAAAATTTTGGGGGGTATTTGGGGGGCAATACGTACTCAAGTTTTAAATAATCACGTCCCTTGACCTAGATAGTCCACATTTAGAAATTTATCCTAAATAATCAGAAAGATTTGCGTGGTTGTATTTTAAATGATGACGAATGCGAGATCACAGACAATTGGGAACTATCTACATTTCCGTGAGGACCTAGATAGTCCATTTCTAAATTTCTAAATAAATTTAGAAATTTATCCTAAATAATCGAAAAAATTTGTGTGGTTGTATTTTAAACGATGATGAATGCGAGATCACAGACAATTGGGAACCATCTGCATTTCCGTGATAGAGGTTGGTGTGCTGAAGCCACGGAATATGCCGAGCCACTGACAAGGACGAGGTAGATCCAATAGTACCGATGTGAAATGTGTCTGCAATATATCGTTTAATTAAAAAGGAGGCAGGTTGTAGCGGAGGATTCCACTTATACGTATTTACATGTATTAAACATTTAGGGGGATGTACAGAACTGTTAACAGCGACTTTCTCTGCTTGATGGGCGACCTTGACTTTCTACTTGATGCACGTTTGGAAGAAGAAAGATGAACTCTGATAGGAGGGGGGCAGCTTTCTAAACCTCATGAGCAAATCACATTCTACCCTCCTCACAGAAGTGGCTTTGAGAACTGAATGAATGTGCGTGTGTTTGGGACAATCAGTCAAAGCAAAAAGAGCCAGCACTTAACTGAATACCGTTCTGAGTGCGTTATGTGAAATAACTTATTCCATGTTCCCCACAGCCCTGTGGGGTAATATGATGTTGTGATGTATAATATTTGTATGTATTTATTATAAGATATACGTGTATAGTTTTGGTCATCTGGCACAGAGCTCGTGAAATCCTTGGAATCAGTGATGAAAGTGATAAAGGTACCTTTTGTTATGTTGATGAGGTGGCTTTTGGAACTAAGGATGGTCCTACTGGAGCCAATCATATGATTGGAGGATTGAAACTTTTAGTCCCACCCCCGTATTTCCAGGGAGGCTAGAGAGGCTGAAGATTGGGTTCCATCACCACTGAGCAATGATTTAAGCAACCATACCTGCGTAATGAAGCCTCCATCAAAACTCAAAGGGCTGGGTGTTCAGTGCCAAAATGCGTCCACGTGGCACTGTGCCAGGCCCCAAACTCCACGAGGACAAAAGCGCCTTTGTCTGGGATGTTGCCTTCTGTATCTCTTCATCTGGCAGTTGCTTCGTACTCTTTAACATCCTTTGTAATACACTGGTAATCTAGTGAGTACATTAGTTTCTCGAGTTCTGTGAGCCACTCTAGCAAATTAATAAAACTCGAGGGGGTCGTGGGAACCTCTGATTTATAACCGGTTGGTCAGAAGCACAGGTAACAACCTGGATCTGTGACTGGCATCTGAAGTGGAGGGCAGTCTCATGGGACTAAATCCTCACCTATGGAATCTGATGCTGTCTCTGGGGAGATAGTGTCAGAATTGAGTTGAATTATAGGACACCCAGCTGGTGTCAGATAATTCGTTAGATGTCTGGGGACCGCCCCTGCCCCCAGGTTGGAATTGGTGACCAGAACTTTTAGGTGGGTACTGATATGAACCTCAATTTATAGATAAAGAGACTGAGGCCCAGAGACGACACCTGAGTACGTTGCCCAAGGTCACACAGTAAGTGGCTGAACTGAGATTGGAATCTAAGTAATTCAGGTTCACAACTTTTTTTTTTTCTATCATAGTTAAGAAGCCGTGTGCTCTCTTTAGGGGAATTTTATTATTCCGCGTGTGTTTATCCTGGGTGTAGGGTAGAGACATGATAAGGATGATAGCGGTTTCTACTTACAGTGCATTTATATATGGCAGGCCATTTGTCCTTTGCAGATATCATGTCATGTAATCTTAATAGCAACTTTAAGGCGGTAATATAATTACTACTCCGATTTTTCGGATGAGAGAGCCAAGGCTCAGATATCAAGTTACTTACTCAAAGTAATACAACAGGTAAGAAGTAAAACCGAGACACAGCTTCAGCAGTACTGTGACCCCCCCCCATATTTATATTAAATTGAAATTAGGATTGAATAAACATCAGTGGCCACTAGAAAGGTGAATAGATGAACTCGTTTTTTTCCTGAAGTCCCTGGCTTCTCCCTGCTCTCTTGGTCACAAATTTCTTAGATCTCACCCCAAACCAGGCACCTTGCAGGCCTGAAGGGGCAGGGATGTCTCAGCAGAAACCAGTGTAGACCAAGGACCCATGACCAGGAGTGCTGTGGAAGCTTCCAGGGCTTTGAAACACTCTGGGCTGGCCGAATAGAGAGCCCCAATAATGACTGAGACTGACTTTCCTGCTGGCTTGGTGGGGTAGGGTCTTGAAGTCAAATTTACACTGATTTTAAGAACCTAAAAGAAAGAAGAACATTTCTCTAGCATGTCCACATCTTATGGGACGTTTCTACCCATTACATGTAGCCCATTTGCCATTTCCTGAGTGCAGTGTTTATTCTGCCTTCTCCGGGGCTCTGTGCATGCTGCACCTGCCACAGAGCTGCCCTCTGTCCCTTTTTGACTTTCAAAGTCCAGGCCATTCTCTCCAGAGTCTCCTTGAATCCCAAGAGTTCTTAGCTACTCCGAAGGTGAACCTATCTCTCCCTCCTTATCCTTTCATCCTTAAACCCTTGGTACCTTGGTCATAGTTTTACCACCTTCTAACTTGTAGCATCATGATATAGGTAAGTGATCCCTGCCACATCACCAAAAAAAAGCACGTGATCCTCAGGAGGAAAGGACCCATTCATTCCTTATATTCGTATCCATCACATCCCTCCTTATTTTGTCTTGCATCTTTCAGGTGCCTCAAAATAGATGTACTGATTTGAAATCAAGGGGAATATTTTATTCTCGAAGTCTCCAGGCAGCTCTATTTTTCATAATAATATTATTCATAATAATAATTGATATTTATTGGGCAACTTACTCTGCGTCACCACAGTTCTCGGTGCCTTAGTGTACACTTTTGTTTCCCAAAACAGCCCCTGAGATAGACAGCGTCATCATGCCCATTTCATAGATGAGAACACTGAGGCTGGTGTATAGGAGGCAATCAATGACGCGTGTAAAAGAGATGGTGCGTTTATGCGAGGTCACGATTCTAGAATGTCGTAGAACCGGCATAGGGAGCCAGCGGAGCCTTTATCTTGGCCTTTTCTTCCTCTTCGCAGGACCAGCTAGATATTTTGCAGGGCTCAGTGCAAAATAAAAATGTGGGATCCGTCGCTAAAACATTAAGAATTTCAAGATGTCTGCAGTATGCGTCCTTCTCAGTGTGGCGTGCTATGTGACCGCAGAGGTCACATGACCATGAAACTGACCCTGCCTCTTTGGTCACTGCTCCCCTTCTCCCTCCGTGAAGTAGCCCAAGCCCTCCCTCCGACCTTGAACTTCCCTCTTTCAGGATTTCTGGGCTACGCCTTCGATTTGACGTTTAATCCTTTAAACCTGTTGCTGTCTTTTGTGTTCCGGGTATAGGCGTTTGAAGGCTGGGCAAGAATTAGAAAGGCAGTTTGCACTGTGGGTTCGAGGTTAGGTATGGGTTGGGCACGAGCTGAAAAGCAGAGTGATTGGGGCTTGTGTAACTGGGGGGCCTGCCCCGCAGATATCGGTGTGCAGTTGAGTATGGACGATGGACGATGTGCACAGGTGAAGAATGCTTCAGGACGTGGCAGGAATGAAGCTGTGCGATGTTGGTTCGGTAGGTTGAGGAGAGCGAGGCCACCATCACGTAAATGCCTGTGATCATTTGCTGCAGGCTGATCACTGTGCCAAGACCTGTATATACTTTCAAAAAGATGTAATTCTCACAAAAATCCTTTGAGACCAGTAATATTAATACGCCCTTTTCACAAGTGAGGAAGGTGAGTCTGAAGTCCCCGAAGAACTTGCCTAAGCTTGCACGTGTCCAGGCTGGGCTTGGAGCTCAGACCTTTGGATCAACCCCAAGGCCCTGCTCTTATGTATTACTCTTTTCGTTCTGCATGGTTTGAGTCGTATCCTTGGAAGAGGCAGATCTTTGCTGGGGGAAGTGTTGGCCGCTAATGGGAGTTGTTCGCTGTCCCCTCTTTTTTCTCCACAGGCCTCGGAGAACCCTAAATAGCACCTCTTCCTGACCTCTGTAAGGGGCTAGTTTAAAATAGCTTCTCCCATGTAGCAAAATGGCTCCTGGTTATGGGCTGGTTGTTTAGGAGGTGATCTCATCTGCTTAGAAAGCTATTCCTCCTTGCTGTTTTGTCAGGAAGGTGATACCTGAGTCCGAAGCTGAGTAATTAAAAACCCTCTTAACACCACTTGCAATTGAGTGACTCATATGCAACATGCTGGGTCTTTCATCCTCTGGGCGTGGGGTAATGAGTATCTTTTAATACCAATCTCAATTGTAGTTTGTACCTCATGAGAGGCAAGTAGAACAAAACCGAGAAAACCTTTTAAGAAATAGAAACAAACAAAAATCTATCAAAAAAATGTTGTCCTTTGATTATGTTTCCCATAATTTAACATCCCTATTACTGCTTGAACTTAAAAAGCAAACCCCAAACCGAAAACAACACACACCTTTTTGCAATTAGTGTGGCTTCAGGTCATCATGAATTTTTTTTTCAGTTATAACAAAATCTCACACTTACTAAAATAGTGTACAGTTAATTGTTTTTTGTGAATTCATATTGACTTTATATGTCTACACTAGCCAGTTATCACAAATTTAACACACTTGAGTCATCATTCGTCTTTACAGAGCATTGTAGAATCTTCTTGAGTAACCCCAGATGGACTCCCCTTTTCCTGGATGTGAGAAGGAGCAGGCAGGAATTGGGGTTCAGGCTGGGGAGGTGAAGGTTCATCCATTTCTTCAGGGGTCATTCATCTTACTTGGTGGCTACTTATGAACAGGTGCAGACCACTCCCTGGCAGATGTGTCCATAAATGATCAATTCTCCCTACATGGTTTCCTGTCCTTTTCTCCTTTTCTGCTCATCTTTTTTTTTTTTAACCCAAGTCAAAATAATAATGATAATGATGATGATAGCACCATCACCACCACCAGCGACAACATCACCCCGTTTTTTGACTGTTTGCCAATAGTGAAACAGTGCTAAACACTTAATGTATTTTTTACTTACCATATCTCATTTATGTGACTCCCGGTGAAGAAGGCAGTATTTTGATTTTATAGGTGAGGAAACAGGCTAGGAGAGCTCAAGAAACTTGCTCGAGGTCCCACAATTAACAGGTGGAGGAATTAGGACGTGAACCTGGGTCTTCTAGCTGTACCATCTTAACCACTGTGGTTTACTCCTTCGAAAAGACACCCAGGAGGGGATGGGTTGTACACAGGCAGAACAGAGTCGGGGTGGTTGCAGCTCTTTAGTTCTGTGATCTCACTCTCTGTCCCAAACCCTGGCGATCAGATAGGAGCCCGAGCATTCTTTCTAAGGAATGTCCACTGCAGCTTCATACAAAATAGAAAAAGTGTGAATGAACTAATTTTTTATCAGCAGAGGATTAGAGCAGTGAAGGATGGTGCCCGCCCACAGTGGAATACTCCCCAACCACTGATAATGCCAGGACCGAAGGAAGAGAGACGGGTTAAGGGACCCGTCCAAGATCATATTGTGTCTTTCTCTGGCTCCCCATCTTGACTTTTAACATCCTCCTGAGAATGCCCAATAGGTTTCAAGTATCATACAGTTAGGTAGCCAGAACCCTGGAATTTCACCTACTGTGATCAACAGTGAAGAAGAAAACGAGATGTTCAGTAGTGTGATTAAGGTGTGACTTGAGTGCAGCTGAATCTAGATTCGGATCTTGAGCTGGCGAGACTCCATAGCTCTCCACACTTTCCCAGCATGACACTGGAGCAGATGTGGTGGCTTTGTGGTGAGTCTAGAAGGTAGGCTTCACCTAGATCCTTCTCCTCCTCTGGCTGGCACAGAGCAGCAGAAAGAAGTTTGTGTGTCCAAGGGCCACCAAGAGAGTACTGGACCAGGCACGTTCTGTGTATGGACACAGAAGCACCCATAGGAGCTAATGATCAGTACCAGATGGGGACCTCTCCATGGATGTCAGCATGTCTAGATGCCTCTCTCCTCTTGTGTTAGCTAGTGTTCTCCAGAGAAAGAACAGAATGTCTATCTAGGTCTAGGTCTAAGTAAGAGGAAATTTATTACAGGAGTTGGCTCACACAGTTATGGCGGCTAAGAAGTCCCACAGTCTGCCAGCCACAATCTGGAGAACCAGGAAAGCTGGTGGTGTAATTCAGTCTGATGGTTTAGGTCCTGATCTGAGTCTGAAAGTCTGAGAAGCAGGAGCATCGACGTCCAAGGGCAGGAGAAGACAGATGTCTTAGCTCAAGCAGAGAGAGCGAATTCGTCCTTCCTCTGCCTTTTTGTTCTACTGGGATGATGCCGACCCCATTGGGGACGGCCACCTGCTCTACTCAGTTCACCAACTCAAATGCTAATCTTGTCCAGAAACATCCTCCCAGATGGACCCAGAAATAATGTTTTATCAGCTATCTGGGCATCCCTTAGACCAGTCAAGCTGACCATTAAAATGAACCATCACACCCTAATGACTTGTCTCTGGATAAGCTCCCCAAATTTGAAGTAGCCCATAAAAAAGAGGACTCCCAGACTCCTGACACAAGGTTTTGAACTAGAAAGTAAATTCACTTATAATAACGTGATGTTTCTTATGACCCTGATTTAACAAACCAAGATTCATAACCACTTCAGTGGCTGTTTCCAGGTTAGTTTGATCTGAATTCTTGGGATGGTTCTCCTTAAAAAAGGACCCAGTAGCCTCTCACGGTTTCTGCAACAGATTGTATGGTGACAAGCACCCCGCCTCATGGAAGATTCTGTATCAGTACCATGAGAAGCAGCAGCTGATGATTCTGAGGACGCTAAATGGCTTTATTAATCATAACCACAAACCAAAGGCTGTGTGTTTTCTCCAGCAGTTGAGTGAGAGATTGCCTTGTCTCCTGCTGCTCCCACAGTATAATCAAGGCATCAAGCTAAATTAAAGGAAATGCCATCTTCTCCTGACAGCAGGTGCAAAATTACCTCTAATTATGAATTTGCTAGGTACAACAGTGACTCTGCGTGAATTATAACATTGCATTCATTAAAGCAACCATTTAGGGTCTCACTTACCTTGACACGTGTACAGATTCTCAGAATTCAATAGTTCATTTCAAACCATCCCCTGTGCTCTTGGAGAACTGTGCTGGTTTGATAATTTGCAATCCAAAACCTTTGTTCAGAGTATAAGGTTCAGGGTAAGAAATGCTGGGTCTGAGTCCCAGATTTACTCTGACTGATGAGTGACTTGAATAAGTCAGTTAAGCTTTTCAGAACCCAGTTCCTCCATTCATAAAACGAGGAGGCAGAACTGGGCAATCTTTATGGCTCCTCAAGCTTAATGTGCTACTCGAGTTGAGGGCCACCGACCAGAAGATTGTGGGAAGTGCAGAATCTCAGGTTTACTGGTTTCACCACTGCATTGTGCATACGAATCATTTGGGGATGATGTTAAAATCAGATTCCAACTAAGTATATCTGGAGTGGGGCCTGAGGTTCTGCATTCCAGCGAGCTCCCAAATGTGGCTGCTGCTGCTCTGTAAATCACGCTTTGAATAGTGAGGCTCTCAGACTCCTTCTAGCTGTGTATTATCTAGTAGGCGATATTTACTGAGTACTTCCTGTGTACGTACTAAGCATTGCTCTACAATGTATATATCGTCTCATTTATTTCTCATAAAGACTGTGCAGAGAGAACACTATTAATATTGCCCACATTTTATGGGTAATGAAACTGAGGATCGTGAATATTGCCAACTAGATCAAGGTCATATGGAGGGCAGAATTGGGCTTTAAACTTGGATCAGTTGACGTGACACTAGTTCTAACTCATGCTTTTCCAAAGTTGTGTTGTATTAAATGAATGAATTATATATTTCACTATAAGGGCATTTTGAAGAGTTCCAATTTTTCTTCCTATTAAGAACAGCGCTTCAGTGAACACATGCGTCTATACACTTTGTACATAGTGCGACCTTGAGAGGGGTCTCTAGAAGTCCCATGCCTGGACCAAAGGATATGCATTGTTCCATTTGGATAAATATCACCATCTTGCCTACCATTGGGGCTTATGGTTTGAACACGAAAATTAAATCTCTTCATTGAGTGGCCGAATTTGAACTTTTGAATCCCAGACTGCTTTCAGCCAAAATCCTTACCCTATCTTTTGAAATAGCAAAATCATTACCTGTGACGACGGACTCTCCTTCTGGTTGTTCTCTTGATGAGATCAAAATGTTGATCCCATTGGGAAATGGTGATGCCTTTTTTAAGTCTCTAAAAAAAACTGAGAAAAAGTTGACAAGCTGGAATATGTCAAGTCCACATTTGTTAAGCTTGAATTCTGAAAAGACAAACCCTACGTTTGGGAAAATGGAATCTTTTGGTTTCCCGGTTTGGCTCCATATAATTAGTCTGAACCTCAACAGATTCTGTCTAGGGCAGCTAAAACATCAGGAAAGAAAAAAAGCATGAAGTCTCATTTTGATGAGGAGACTGAACTCCAAATGGTTGTTTGGGGAACCAACTTAGATTTCTGGCTGAAACTCAAGATGTTATACATTTTGCCTACATATTTAATACTGTACTCAAGTTCCCAAGCCTCCTCTGATGGATTTTTTTTTAGTTGTGAATCTGGGTATTTCTTGCTACTATAAATGGTTATTTCTCTACACAGATACACGTGGGAGATTATTTAATTAGAATCGAAAATGTTTTGAGCATGTTAAGTACAATCTAAGCGATCAGTATTATGATCTTTAAATGCTACAATAAGCATTATAATACATGCCTAATTCACTGATGAGCACTTGGCATGTCTTTGACAAATTCTTAATAAATTGCTCAAAAGAGCCCTTTAGAAAGTGTCATTTCACACTATATAACTCTACCTCTGATATTTCTCAACCTCGTCTATCTGCAAAAATGGGAAATTCTTTTGAACATTTTTCTTAACTGATTCTGATTTATGGCTTTCGGTGGAAACTCCCAGGGACTTGTTGCAATATACTGTAAATGAAATCTGCTAGCTACGCAATTTGAAAAGTGAAGGCTGTAGTCTCCAAGTTTTCAAAAGCAGCCCATTTCACCTAGACAATGAATCATGGGATCCATAAGTACATAGAGAGCCTGCATCCTGCACTTGGTGTGTGTCTTCAAGGGAAAAGCTGTATGACTCTTAACAAAGACGAGCCACAGCCCGGGTGTCATCTGGAGGATATTAAGGGAGGATTTGTAGCAATTTAGTTGATGGTTAGTGTTAGGGGCAGTGATTCCTTAGCATCAAAATACTCGATAATTTCTCCCTGTTCCCAGATCTAAGGCTTTGTGATTAAATTTGAGTGTAGGTAAAAGATGCTTTAAAAATTAATTTAAAAAAATTTAAATTAATTTTAAATAGGAAAGTCTATGGCTGCTCGCAACTCGAATTGCTTAGAAGTGGAAAAAAACAACCCTGGATTTAGTCGGACCATTTATTGATCTCTCACTGTGTGCCCCAAGCAAGGCATTCTAACTGTATTCCATAGTAAGTATTTATTTAATTCCAGTCTTCTATATCTACATTAAAAAATCTGAAAAGATTAAAGATATTCTGATGAGAAAGGTTAAGCTCAGAGGTTCAACATATTGTTAGTAAGGGGACCTGGCTTATTGACTTTTTAAAAATAAACTTATTTTAGAATAATTTCAGATTTCCAAAAACGTCACCCAGAGAATACAGACTTCCTGTAAACTTGTTACCCCGCATTTTACCTACTGTTAACATCCTACATAACCATGGTATATTTGTCAAAACTAAAATATTAAAATTAGTACTTTACTATTAACTACACTCCGACTCTATTCAGGCTTTATTTTATTTTGCAATCTTTTTCCCACTAATGTCTTTTTTCAGATCCAGAATCCCATTCAAGACCTCACATGAAAGGGAGTTTAGATATCATGTCTCCTGGTCTCCTCTGGTCTGTGACAGTTTCTCAGTCTTTCCGTGTTTTTCGTGACCTTAAATTTTGAGGCGTAATGGTTAGGTATTTTGTAGAATGCCCCCTTGATTTGGATTTTTCTTAATGTTTTTCTCATGGTTAGGTTGGGATTATGGGTTTTTGAGAAAAGCACCACAGAAGTGAAGCATCACATCGTTTTGTGCCATCTGCTTTCAACATAACTTATCACTGTCAGTGTTAGTCTTGATCGAGTGGTGGAGGCAGTGTCTGTCAGGTTTCTGGGGCTGCCTTTTGCATCAGTGGTAAAAGGTGTGGTAATTGATTAGTGATGTCTGCATCAGTGGTAAAAGGTATGGTAATTGATTAGAGATGTCTGCCAGGAGCACAGAATTAGCTAATTGTGACACACCATTTTTTACAGATGAAAAAACTGAGATTCAGTTAGCAGAATTTCATGTTATTAGACTCATGGCTCAGTTATCCGTATTCCAAGCATTAAAAAACAACAAATATATGTTGAACATCTTTAATATGCAAGGGCCACATGTATGTTTCTCATTTAATGGAGAGAATCGAGAGAATGTTGAAGCTTTAGGGGGGGACTTAAGAAGTAATCCAGTTTCCTCATTATTATTTTTTTTAATGAAAAAAATTAAAAACTCCAAAAAGCGAATACACCAGAGACTCAGAAAGTCACAATTAGTGCCTGATGCACAGGGGCCTAGGAGACTGAGGCTGGAGTCTTGTCATCTAGCTGCTCTCGGATGTTGCATTCCTGCTGATAATTTATTGTTGTGCTTCTGTAAGTTACTTAAACTAAAACACCTATAGTATTTACGGTGTGGTCTCTTCCTGGACACCATTGAAATCAGCCCTTCTCCATGGGTGAGAGAATGACAGATGAAAACATTTTCTCTCTATCTCACCAAAACATCTTTGGTTATTGAGTATAAGTGGATAGTTTTTACAGGCAACTGTGGGCTTCCAAAAATTTACTTGTGTGAGGACAGTTGAGTGAGTCCCAGCCATTTCTCAGGACCTGAGCTAGATGCTGGCTGTACATTGGTGAATAAAGTGGACATGTTTCCTGCCCAAGGACAACTTATATTGTAGTCGGGTATACAGACATAAAATAAAGTAAAATAGGAGCATCATGATTATAAAGTATGAAGAATGCTGTGAAGGAAACAAACATGGAATGCGAACAAAATAAAGAAGGGAGGGGACCCTAATTGGCCAGGACAGACTTGCCTGACAAAGCGCTGCTTACACCAAGAAAAAGGGAGCCTTTGCCTGAGCCAGAATGGGTCGTGTACGCAGAGCCCCTAACACAGAGGACAGGAGGACAAGTCCGAGGCACTGGAAGAAGGTCTGCGAGGCTGGATTTTAGTAAACCGTGGAGCAGCAGATGTGTCATACCCTACCCATATCTCCTCGGGCCTTAGTGGTCCTGTATTCAGTGGTGGCTCTCCCTGGCGTGCTAGAGGAACCAGGGATGGATGTCCCAGAAGCTGTTCTCAACCTCCGATGAGTGGGAGTCAGTGGGGTTACTGGGGGGCAGATTCTGTGCTCCCCCGTCTCCCAGGTGTCCTTGGGGATTGAGCCTCAGTAGGCCGTCGTGGCAAGCTGCCTGACAATATACCTTTTACTGGCTTCCTTCCCTTCACCGCCTTCTGTCCCCGTTCCTTTATCTTCGCTCCTCCAAATGAGCTACTTGAACTCATATTCTTAGTTCGGGGTCTCATTTGGAGGAACCCAGCTGAGGACCACTGGGCAGGGTGGTACAGCTGAGGTTGGAGGTATAGGCAGAAGGTAGACCGTGCAGCGCTCTTTTTCAAGGTTGTAAAGAAATTTGAATTCATTCTAAATGCAACAGGAAGCAATGGAAGGCTCTTAAGAAGGGCTGACTTGATTAGATTTAGATTTCAAAAATGATACTCTAAAATGTAGATTGGCCTTAGAATCAGAGATTTAGAAATCACCTTCGAGGCAATCTATTTGAGCCCTGGCTTTGTAGGGTAAGCAAGTGAGATCCACCGAATTAGTGACATTGAATATAATTTTGTGCCCGAAGCCACACAGTTGTAGAAATAAGAGTGAGATCTCAAGACCAGCCTCCTGACTGTCTAGGGTTGACTCGGAGGTGGCTTTATGGCTCTCGTACCCTCTTCGAGTACTTTCACCCACAACAGCATTTGCTAAGGAAAGCAACATAAATTTTGAATTCAACACCGTGCCGCAGAGAGTGGCATTCGATAATTACCATCCTCTGGTAGACAGTTGAAATTGCAGGGGAGAAACACCGTGAAGACACTGTCCCAGTGATTAAGTATTAAAGACACTGAAGATTTTGCTTCGTGGTAAGTACCAGGATAGGGTATGATAACCGTTTGCAAATATTTGTAATAGTGCAGACAGTGAAGAGGGAGAGAAATTACTTAGAACAGTGGAAGGAATCTCGAAGTAATGAGGTGGAACAAAAGGGAAATATTATTAGCTGAATTGAAGAGTGGGAAAAGGCTCTTTCCAATGAGAGCTAGTTGGTCGTATTTACACACAAAGCCCATTGTCTAAGTGAACCTCATGAAGTGTTCGAAATGAAAAAAAAAAAAAAAAAAAAAGAATAGCTTTATGCCGGCACGCATCTCTTCTGTTTCTTGAAATTGTTTTCTCTGATCCTCCCCCTCTTCAAACACATTTGCTGTTTGTATGAGATGCAATTATTTTATAGCAGAAGATGTGTAACACTGTTTGGTTAGTTTTATGATTGACCAAGTCAGATTTCTCTCTTATCAAACAGAGATGGATAAATAATTTGACTACAAACCAACTGTTCTCTAATTATGTTTCATTTGTTGATCGTCTGTGACATTAAGAGAGAATACCATTGTTAATCATTTCTACAGCGTTTTAACATTTGTACAATTATAAACTACAAAAATGTGTCAAGGTTACTGAAATACTACATCTTCAATGGAAGATAAAACTCTCCAGTGTGAGTTTGAATGGTTAACATTAAACAAACAAAAAATGGTTGACTTTTATCTGAGTTGTTTTCAGTGTATTTAAGTGGTTATTACTGATTATGATTCACTTGTAATCAAGGCTATTTTCCTTTATTTCCTTTGGATTTGTCGACTATGCTAGTATCGATCATTTCACAACCTTTGAAAGTAACCATGATCCGTTCGGTCCAGGAAAAAATACCCAACAATCCTTGGGTCCCTTTAGTGTAGGGGGGTCCTCTGAGGATAAAGTGTTACTGATGGGAATGAGTAGTCCTCTGTGCTAACCGACCCTCTTCCCATGTTGTCCTGAGTGTCATCATTGAATGTAATAATTTCTCAGCACACTGTTTGCTTTGTCTTCAATTAGGAGCCAGCAAAATAGATGCTATAATTATATCTCCTTTAGACGATTCCCATTTGATTGAGGGCTGGGCTGAAAATATACTCCACATTATCATATGAAAAAGCCACATAAGAAAGCCTGTCTTCAAACTGCACAGTGAACCCTGCCCCAAGTGATTCTAAATGAAGCGACAAAGTGCAAAAAAAGGCAAGAACACTTACTTGACCACGGACCCACTGAAATATCACTTTGATGAATGCAAACACATTTATCATCTTCACTAGGAGGTGTTCTGTCACTGTCCGGGTGAAGGGTGTGTTAGCTGTGAGGAATGGAAGCCTGCACCTAGCTCGCTTAAACAAGAAAGGGAATTTATTAGCTGCATACAGCGATATGTGACAGCATCCACATGGTGCTGGAATTAGACTGTAGAAAACCATCCAGAACCAAGGCTGATTCTTTCGGCTTCCTCTGGGATCAGGCGATCTCTCATCCCTGCCTTCGTCTCCGTCACCCCCTCACTCTCCGTAGGAGTTGGGCTCTCTTTGCTTCTCTCTTCATGTGTCTGCCCTACAGCCCCCCTGATTGGTACCACCTCAGTTGTAGCCACACGTGGACCCTCAGTTCCAGTTCTGAATTCTGGGAGGGGCAATCTGATGAGGCCAGTTAGGGCCGTGTCCTCTCCTGGTCTACACAGTGGTGGCTGTGGGTGACTGTTGGTGTTCTCCAAACACGGCTGCCAGAACTCAGTCCTGCATACAGGGATGATTCTCTGGGAAAAGGGATCGTTGCAGGTACCAAAAGGTGTTTACTGCATCGATGAAGCTGACATGGTCCAATGAAATCTTAGCCAGCTTTAAAACAGAAGAACATTCTGCCATGTGCTACAACATGGATGAATCTTGAAGACGTTACACTGAGTGAAATAACCCAGCCATAAAATGTCACATTTTGTATGATCTCGCTTCTGTGAGGTGTCTAAACTGGTCAAATTTTCAGAAACAAAATAGAATTGTGGTTACCCGTGAAGAGTTGCTGTTTAATGGGTATGGAGTTTGCGTTTCGCAAGATAAAACAGTTGTGGAGATGGGTTGCACAATAATGTGTGTATAGTTGACACTCCTTAAATGCACACTTAAAAATGATTATGTTATGTGTTTTTTTTTTACTACAATTAAAAAAAAAAAAAAAAGAAAAAACAATGGAATGGAAAGATATAAACTGATAGCTTCATGGAACAACTATACCAGTCCTGGGCTGCCTGCCTCTAGACTTCTTGTTAGGTGAGGAAAATAAAGCCCTAACTTAGTAGGGAAAAAAAAAAAGTAGATGATTCCTCAAAGCCTACTGACTTCTAGGATGGTCATCAAGACCCTCCATCAACTGGTCTCAAAATCTGGGTCCCCATTTGTCCTTTCGTTCCCAGAGGTTTCAGCCAAGCTGGACCACTCAGTTAGTGTCCCGGAAGCCTGGGGCGTCCCAGTCTCCCAGACGCACCTCCCACGTTAGCTCACTCAGCAGACTTCCTCGAGACTAGTAATTCGGACAATTTTCCCGTTCTGAGTGCCCGTATTTCTTATGGTACTTAGCTCTTCCTGTCTTGCATTGGAACTTAGGTCTAAATCTTTCTGCTCCAATGATATTGTAAGTTCCCTGAATCAGGAAACAGGATTTGAAAGTTCCTGTATCTTCCAATAGCAGCACTGTCCAAGAGCCAGGCACGGAGCAAATACTTGGAATGTAAACAAACCAACCAAAAACACGGTCAGAAGTTTCCACGAAGGCTGAAATAGAAATGCGTGAGCTTTCTGATAAAACAGAATCTATTGCTTCCATTTTATTTTCGGGTTTGGATATATGGCATGTTAATATGAATCAAATAAAAGCCTCTGGGGTCATATTAAGGATGGAATTCTGTGAAGTCAAGGGGAGTAACTGCTCGGTTATTCTGAATCATTAGCTAGTTAAGACTAATAATGCAGAATTGATCATTTTTCCATATGGCATTTTCATCATATAGACCAGATGTTTCTATTGTTTCACAATATAAAAACCCCTATTTTTAACACTAATTTTGTGATAATAGTACTTTCGTGTCTGGGGACAGAGAAAATACATAATAATAGAGCTCTGACCAATTCAATGATGCTTTATCTTGTTAGTCATAGGACCATCTACATATATGTGAAAAACAGCAGCATTTGATTGTATGATACATAGTATTTTTCCAACAACAGATAATGCATGTAGTACATAGAGATTTTCAGAGCCTTTTTTTAATGTTGACATACATCTTAATCGACTAAGAACTATCTACCAAATGTCTAGCTTTTGGGCAGAACCACCAGCAAGGATTAGATTGCATTCCAGCACCTTTCAGCTAAATGTGTTACTTTTCAGATCTACCTTCTCTGGGCAGGATAGAAAGTCTTGCCCTCATAATACTTGGGGAAACCCTTCACTCGTGGTTGGATGCACCTTACACAGTGAAACATGGATGATTTACTAACAGTTAAGGTAAAGAAACACACATCCGGCCAGCTACAAATAAAGATTTGATCTGGAGTTAATGGCCCAGACCTCCTTAACGGATCTTGGAAAATTCTTGCTCTGACATGTCTGTTTGGTCGTGGTGTCATCTAACATCTACTTTTGTCACACGGATCCTCCCCTGCGCATTATACCAGCCAACATCCTTTAGTTTTTAGTTTAAAGGCCACTTCTTCATGGAGGCCCCCCCTGCTTTCCCCAAGCCCAGGAGACCGCTGCTTTTGTAACATCATGACTGTGCTTGTAATTCAGCCATCAAGATGGTACGCCACTGAGAGCACACTTAGCCTCCTACACGTTTGTATCCTTAGCACATAGTCGCCGATCGATACGTGTTTGTTGAATAAGTAAGTTAATGAACATCTCCTGCTGTTTCATATTGAACTCTATATTGGTCTGATTAATTAATCGCAGAGCAATCTCAACTGCGGTCTAAAAATCACTCAATAGTCAGACCTAACATGTGGTCTTAATTAATTATATTTGCTTAAGGCACCTACGTCTGTTTTTATTTATGACTGCCCACATTAGTACAGATATTGCAATCTATTCATCTTCTCTCCTGTGTGATCTGAAGTCTCTCTTCACTGCTTCACAGTTCGTTTTCAATAGCTTTTGCTTTCTGCCCCTTAGAATGTAAGTCCCATGAGGGCAGTGACCTTGTTTGTCAGGTTTCTGTGATGTTCTTAGCACCTAAAACAATACATGGCAGACCCCTGATACATATTTATTGTACGAATAAATGACTGTCGACTGATGGCTAACTTACATCCTATTCTCTCTAGTATGCAGTATGTTACTCCCTGGACACTGGACTTTCTGTCTTGCTTCAACTTCAAGTTCAGTAAGAGAAACAAATTGAGGCTTGCAGGGACCTGAATACCAAAAATGTGTATTCACTGCTTCTCATATTACCCTCATCAGTAATGTGGATTGTTGGGGAGGATAAATGAAGACATTATAGTTCAGGTTTGATCTCAAACTCCCTTTGCATTCCCAAACAAAGAATAAGTCTGTGTTTCACCGCGATTGTATAATAAAAAGTAGAGGATTGTGGCTTATGTTACTTGGAGTTGATTTAAATTTTTATGAACCTGATACCTCTGAAAGGCAATAATCAAAACAAAACCACGGTAATTGTTTTCATTTGAAAACATCAGAATGGGACCTCATTACATTCTGGCGAGTGACTCAAGAGGAAGTATGGGAAGGCAAAGCATAGGCTCCATTTTGAAAATAAATTTCTTAAAATATTCAGCCAAGTCATGGAAGGAAGTACAAAGCCAGAGGTGACAATTTTCAATCAATATTCCAAATTCTTTTAATTAAAGATGTCTTGGGATTACAGACAGTGCTGGGACATACATATGTATCTATAATAAACAAGATGTATTTTGCAGGGATGGATTTGGGTTTTGGCATCGACTTGATAGGGAGATCAAAGCACTAGCTGGCATTAGAAGGATTTAGATACATTTGTCATAGGCAGCTGTTATGCTAATCTCATTTATGCAGTTGTCAGCTGATAGGCTCTGATGAGCCAGCTGAGTGGGAAAATCATTATTCCATCCCTATTGTGATAAGTGTTATTTATTACTGTCAAATGGTATTAATGTTTGATTCGGAGATGGGGAGTGGGCACCATCTACATGAAGTTCATCCATTCATGGTCCACTGCAACAAAAGGCATCGCTGAATTCCAGCCAAACGAACTTCATTTCTGGGTGAAAAAAGAAGAATGGATTTAATTTGCATATGTTTTAAAAGGGTAATGAAGTAATATGATGTTTATCTTGGTTGAAGAGTGGTAATTTTCATTGGCGGTACTCCAGCCTCGTTGGAGCCATTGTGAGGCGTTTACTGTTGGGTTGTTGGGGAAGGACTTTTTAAAGCAGCAGGTGCATTGGGGGCTGGGGAGGGGCAAGATGATTTATTCATTAGGCCAAAAATGAGCAATCTGGACCTCTATTTTTTCTTCATCTTCCTCAGAAATGTATTTATAACTAAATCCCCTCTCTGTTCCTCCGTGATGGTGATATCCCCTGATTTTCGCATTCCTTTTGTGGCCTCTGACAATTTAATTATGTGAAATCCCTAACCCGTCACTCACTTCATTTCTGGTCCCCTTTTGTTATGATCAGATTTACTGTTTTCACTCCATCTAAACTGCTGTCTGTACAGGCCTGGTGTTTTGGAATGGGGTGTTGCTTTCTAGTTAGGTTAAAGCGAGGAGACGGTTAAGGATGGCTGAGGGTTTGTTCTTAAGCATTTGGTTAAATTAACTGCTCAGCTGAGCTCTGAGTTGTTAAAAATGATTCCCTCTGTTAGGAGACTTGGGGAGAGCTGTCCTCTTTCCAATACAGCTGCATCGGTTAATGCCGCTTTGGCTTATTTTTCTTGTGTTAAAAATACAGATAACCTAATTATAGCTCCTCCTCAGTTCCCAAACGCCTCACTTAATGACTCATTAGTGCAGCGAGAACACTTTCCATCGCTTGCTCAATAATATTCTGTTTCTGAGGACTTCATCTTCTTTTCTTCATATTTGCTCTGAGAAAAAAAAAGTTTGACTCAACATATTTCAGAGCCTTTAGATTTTGCTGATTAGCTTCATTTCTGTATAACGAGCTGGTCACTTTTCAGGACCCAGCTTCTCTCTTCTTTTCGGGTTGATCGGAATGGGCCAGATGTCTTTGTTCGGTGAGAGGAAGACATGGATCGTAAGAGTTTTGTTAACCCTTGAACTCAAGGAACTCTGTCTTCCTCCTTACCCAGTATTTAACGTAGCTTTCCTGACATTCAGAATCTCTCATTAGATGACTTAATCCCCCGTGTTTCCCCAGAAGCCAGCAGAATTCCAGGCACTGAAGGCCCTCGAGGAATAAATGAATGGACCTTAGGAAGCTTATAGTCTAGTTCAAGGGTTGCCAAACTTTTTCTGTAAAGGACCAGCTAGATTGTAAATCCCTTAGGCTTTGAGGGCCATATGGTCTTTGTTGCGATTTTTCAACCACTGCCGTAAGTTGAAAGCAACCATAGATCATCTGTAAGCGTTGAATGGGTATGGCTGTGTTCCAATAAATGTTGATGGATGCTTAAATTTGAATTTTATATAATTTTCAGGTGCCATCAAGTATTTTTATTTTTCCAACCGATTAAAAATGTAAAAGTTATTCTTAGCTCATGGCCATACGGAAACAAACAGTGGGCTGGATTTGATCCCCGGGCCGTAGCTTGACGACCTTGGTCTTGCTCACCTCGCTGGCCTCACCTCCTATTCCTCTCTTCCTTATTCACTCCCTTCCAGTCCCTTTGGCTTCTTCTTTTGTTCTGCAAACCCGCCAAGCTTGTTCCTGCGTCTGGGCCTTTGCCTTTGCCGTCCTTCTGCTGTCCTTCTGCCTGGAACAGTTCACCCTCCGCGGTTCCTTTGACTGGCAACCTTCTCAGAATTATTCGGGTCTCAGCTCAAATGCCAACTCTTCAGAGGCCTTTTCTAATACTGCATTTGCAAGCAGGCGTTTCTACCCCAGCCGTTGGCCTTCATTTCTCTAGTTCTAATCACCATCTGAAACAATTGTATTTATTTACAAGTTAACATATCTGTCTTCCAGAATGTAAATTCCTTGAGATCAGGACCTTTCTGTCATTTGAAATGTGGCTCTGCGGTGCCCAGAACTGTGTCTGGCCCATGGTAGATGGGCACTCATGGGACGAGGAAGATGGGCAAACAGAAGATGCACACCCTCATTCTGGAAGTATTTTTGGTATTCCTCCCCCAAAAACCTCAGTTCAAATACGAGAGGGAATATGTGCACCCATAACTGTGATATAAAGAGTGGAAGCCCTGAGGGCCGTCAGGGGTTCAGAGAAGAGGAAGCTCACCTCCAGAGGGATGAAAAGCAGACGGCTGGACGCAGGAGGCCATCTTTGCCCCGAGGCATTGGGTGTGCGGAGCGGAGAGGGGGAGATTCGCCGCAGCTGGGTTTCTAGAGGGTTACTGAAGATTATTCCAGAGTTGTATTCAAGTGAAGAACTCACCCTGTTGCAGTGAGAAGGTCGAGACGTAAGTCTTTAAATGAGAAAGTTCGGAGGGAACGTCTCACAGAGGAGTGTGTTAAACACCTGGGTAAGCCTCTCCATCACAGTTCTACAGCCGCAGAGACTATTAGACCCGAGAGCTTCTCCCAGAACGTGGAGTCAGTGCACCAGGTGAGCAAAAGAACGAGAGTGACAAATTTTATTCTTCACATAATAGATAATTTCTTCAATAGGATCTGATTCTCCCTGGACACCCTAGCCGCCTCCTCATGGCTGCTACATGCACCCTTCGCTTCGGTTTCTGCTCCAGGCTACCGTGCTGCCTCATACCTGTTCACATTGCTTTTTCTTCTTTTTTTTCCTTTCTCTTTCTTCCTCCCTCCCTTTTCTCTCCCTCCTTCCTTCCTTCCTTTCTTCCTTCCTTCCCTCCTTCCTTCCTTCCCTCCCTCCGTCCCTCCCTCCTTTCCTTTCCTTTCCTCTTCCTTCCTTCCTTTCTTCCTTCCTTCCTTCCTTCCTTCCATCTTTTTTCCCTCCTTCATTGCGGTGTTCTCCCATTCAAGAACTAGCTACTCTCCTTCCTTCTTTCTTTCTCTTCTTCCTTCCTCCTTTCCTCCCTTTGTCCCTCCCTCTCTCTCTCCCTCCCTCCCTCCCTACCTTTCTAAACTTGTTTAAAATTTTAAAATACAGCTGAGGGTCAGATTTGACACGTGTCCCACTGCTTTGCCTCATCTAGGCTTAGGTCACTCCTCTTCCTCCTCTAGAATTTTGCTCAAGGGTCACCACCTCTTTCTTTGTGCTTTCATGATACCTTATGTCCGACTACCATAGTTCTTGTTATTATGAAACTCACGACATCATTAGATATAGATTTAAGGAGCCATTATAGCATCCCTCTACATGTTCCATGAAAGCAGAAATTGCATTTTAGTTCCAGAAAAGCTTGGCTTTCTTTAAGCAAATTGCATTTTAGTTCCAGAAAAGCTTGGCTTTCTCTAAGCGACTAGTTGCGTGCGTGTGTGTGTGCGTGCGTGTGTGTGTGTGCATGTGCGTGTGTGCGTGTGCACACGCGCGCACGAATGTGTGTTTGCTTTGGCCCTCAGAGAAGTTTCTGCCTCATTTATAATCCACCTCTTTCAATAAAATGTTCACCTAACCACTTTCTTTCATATTCCTTTCATCCTAACTTGTTCTGTTTGTTTTATACTCTTGTATTTATACTCTTGTATTCTTTTTTAAAAAAAGAATCTGTTACTCTTTTTGACATAAAAAGGATATGAATAAATACAAATCACCTTTAATTTTATACTTTTCTAGGTAATTCTTTACCTTAGTTACAGAGAATGTGGAAAGTGAGCATAGAGTCTTTTACCTTCCTTATTCACATTGGGCCTCCCAATAATGTTCTACATCTAAATACTGGATGAATATACCATAAACGATGACGAGACAATGAAATATTCGATCATTTCAATCTCCTTTAGGTAATCCATTTAAAGTGGCAGATAAAATGACGAGGCAAGCCACAAGTTTTATTATCGAGAATGATTATGGGTGTTTGAGATCTTAGCTTCTGTGCCATATTTGTAATTTTACTGCTAGAGCTCCATGCCAAAGCAGTTAACGAGAATAAGTTTAAGACGACTGAAATCACGTCACATTATAACTGACACGTCTAGGATTAATTTTACAACTTGTGATTTTAATTTTGGTGAAAATATATTTAAAATTATCTCTCGTCACCATCTCTTATTAGACATAATGAAACTTGATGATACTCTAATAACATTAAACTGTTTTGGTAGTCACTGAGGTCGGTGTGAAAAGACTATTCAAGCTAAGAAAATTAAGGATCATTTTTGAAAGAAAGGATTTGGGGGCCTTTGAGGAGCTGAGTATTTCATTCATCTCACACACTACATTATCGTTTACACCAGCAGGTAATTCAGAAGATATTCTGTACATTAAAAAACTAGTGTGAAATTAATGAGAGGAAAGCAAGGATATTTTAGCAAAGAAGGAAGCAAGAATAGAGAGGTCATGTCACTGCAATTTGATACATATGTTCTGGAATGATATTTATTATTAGCAGGCCACAAAAAGTACTGGGTCCCCAAAACTTGATAAATAAAGTTGCTGATGTCACTAGGTCATTGCATTTATCTTCTTAGATCTTCCCAGTCTTCTTTCTTTCCTATTCCTTCCTTATTTCTTCCTTTTTCCTTTCTATCTCGGGTCCAAATCCATCGAAGTTACTTCCTTCCTCTTGGCCCAACTTTTTCCTTTTGTCAGATGAGAAAAAAATTAATTAGGGATAGAACGATATTACAGTGTGGGAAAACTTAGATAACGTCTCTCATTTTTCCTAACGGTGGAGTAATAATAGTTGGCCTGAAAACTTGCTACATTCTCAACATTTGCCAAATTAGGGACTTTATGTGTTCAGTTCATATATCTTCCTTCATGTTCTTTTCAAAAACTTGTGAATTTTTATAGCATTTTTTTTTACTCTATCTTAGTTCATTCCCTTCTCTGTCCTTAACCTCATTCCCAAATGTAACTTATGTTAATACAACAAACACGTTAATACAATAAACATGTATTAAGTACCTACTATATGCCAAGTGCCTGCTGGGCATGGGAGAGATTCTGATCAGAATAAGAGTCAATGTTTGCCATCTCGGAGCTCATTGTGTAGTAGACAAAGCAAACAAACAGATAGACAAGTCAACTAATAATTCTAGGACAATCTGGTAGTGTTACAAGAGTCTGTGATCTAAGTTTTTCAGAGGTGATATTTGAAATGGGCCTGGAAGGATCTATGGTGTCCTAGCTGGAGAAAAAGTGGAAAAGCATCTCTGGAGTAGGAAAAGCACGTGAAAGACCAGCATGGGCCCCGTGAATAGAGCTGTAAATCATGGAAGCAGAGGGAATTGGTGGGTGGGTGAAGACAATCCTTGGAAACGAAGCCAGGCTTCAACTACGGAAAGCCTTTGCTTTGTATGCATCTTAGATTTTATGAGGACCTGTGGTTTATGGGAAGCAGTGGACATTTTAAATAAGGGAAGTGGTATGATGGCCCTGCAGTTAAGGAAGTTTATATTGGAGCAAGGAGGAGCTGAAGAGAAAACTAATTAGGAACCTATTGACACAATCTAGGTGAGAGGTAATAAAGGATCCAGCTAGACAATGGAAGAGGTAGTATATTTGAGAGAGATTTAGGAGGTAGCTTTGATACTGGTGATTGATTGGACAGGAAGGATGAGGGACAGGGAAGAATAGAGGGTGACTCTGAAGCCTGTTCCTTGATATGTTCATTCTAAGAAGAGATGGACCTAAATGTAGTCTGACAGCTCATGTCACCCAGATGTCTGGTGGAAGAGTGTCATGCAGAAAAGTTCTGTGGTTCATTCGTTCATTCTCATTCATCCACCCATTCATTCAAGATTTCACCCACCCAAAATATATCTGTTAAAAAATAATGCCTAGATTCCAGGCATTCTGTCAGTCACAGGAATACAGTAAAAACATCAGAAGAAAAAATTAATGATGACTTGATACACATATATATTATGAAATGTTTACCGCAATAAAGATAGTTAACACATCCTTTACCTCATATAATTACCATTTCGTTGTTGTTGCTATGGAGCATCTATCCTGGGTTTCTTCTAAATATTCCTTATACAGCCTTTCTTTCTCTGAAAAGTTTTCTTCCTTCCCTCCCTCTTTAGAGTCAATATATTTCTTTCATAGTTCTCGATTTGCCTTGGATTTCCTTTTTATTCACTTGAAATTAGTATATTTCTTGTTAGAAGTCAAATAAATATATATATATATATTTATATTCTTATTGTGAGAAATTTCCCAGAAATATAAAAGCGGAAACCCCCATTGATCAATTGCCTCATTTCAAGGTCAGCTCACGGGCGGTCTCATTTCACATGACTTCCTTCTTCCGTGCGTACCCCTTCTTTTTCTTCTTCCCCTTTGCTTTTTATGCTTGGATAGGGACCATCTATCAGTTCATCTATCAGTTGGAATCTGTCAGTTCTTTCTTTTACTGGGCATCTTCTACTTCTTCTGATTTTAGCTTTTATTGCTTAAGTCTAGATAACTTTATCAAGAAACGTGTATGTTCCTTCATTCTTGATTGCTTGAAATCTACTCTCTTTCTACATCTATAATCATGGAATGTTTCTATTTGAACAACGATTTGCTAAATTTATGAACATTTCTGTAAATGAGTTGACTTTAAGATGCCCCCAACTCTGCATTATGATTCTAATCAGCACATTAATGAATGGGTGCAGAAATGAGCCTATTTGCAAATTGCCAGATTAGATTTGTCCTTGTTTAACTAAAAGCTTTAACTAAAAGCAGGGCTTAAAATACTGAAGATGATAAAGCCTCATCTATGACTGAACATTTCTTCATCAAATTGTGCTTTAAAAGAGTTTAAGAAAATTTTTGCTATTTGTTAAAAGATTCAGTCTAAAACAACGGAATGAAGTTTAAGTCATCAGATAAATCATTATGTAAAATAATAGCCTTATTAATATAGTGTTTTAACTTTGCTTTCTCTGGATCTAAAAATTTCTGAATTAAAAATAAAATTGTGAGCTGTGATTGATTTATTTTTTATGTGTCTGCTCAGGTCCTGCCTCCTTAATTGGGCTAAGTCAATTTCACTGTTTTTCCTATGCCATTTCTATCCTCCAGCTGTCAAGCCAAAGAAAGAATTAATATCAATAATCCAGTGATCAGATTTAATCTGTAAGATTAGTCATCATTTAAATTACAAAGACACAGACAGAAAAGAAACCCTCGTCAATTTTATTTTCTCACGCGATAGAGTGAGACGGGTATTCACATGCGTGTGAAATCATACATTCACGTGTATCTTATTGCATTCTTTGCGTTTCTGAAAACAACGTAAACGGCGGCGTTAAAAGAAACTCTTCTCCCACATGGCGTGTTGTCTACTCTTATTTCATTTCTCACATATCTAGAAGCAGCCTTAGCAGCTACTGATTTTTGTCCTTAGAGGTTTTCACTTTTGTACGTTTGTTTTAACAAGCATTGATTGATATGCCATTTCCTCAATTACGTAGGCATTGCTACCTTTACTGGTAGATTGAGAAAGAAAGACAGAGAGAGAGAAAGTTGGAAAACGGTGATAACAGCACACCACCACAATGAAACTACTACGCACCGCCCTCGCGAAGGATTCTGCTGATTCAGTCATGAGATGTGTTATTACTATGGTTTAACAGACAGGTAGGAACAGAGAGCTTCAGGACCAGCTTGCTGTGGCACAGCTACTGTGGCAAAGCCCTGTTGTATTACCTTGTTTTAAGCTAAATCGGTCTGTGGCCATGCCACCCTGAACAAGCCCGATCCCGTCTGATCTCGGAAGCTAAGCAGGGTTGGGCCTGGTTAGTACTTGGATGGGAGACCACCTACTTAGGAAGACCAGGTGCTGTAGGCATAAAAAAATAAAAAAAATGAAAAATAAGAGATTGTAAGCTGACAAGATCCTTGCAGTCTGTGAGGTCAACCAAGGGTTGCCTCGCCTGAAAAAAAAAAAAATTAGCTAAATCACAATGACCATAAAAGAAACTCTTAGGCAGGACATTAGGTAAACCAACGTTTTCCAAAAAATGCTTTTCAGGACATTTTGCGTCTGTCAAGATGCCCTGAGAACAGAAGAGCCTGTTAGTCAAACACGTTTTGGAAAATTGCATCAAGTATCCTGGAGGTTCACAATGCAAATCAGCATAGTAAAGGCTCTGAGAAATCCTGGAGTTAAAAAAAGCGGCTAAGTATAAATTTTTTTAACTGAATGTATTTCACGGTAGAATCTTTTTTGCACACAACACAGTTCGCTGGAAACACGTAGGAAGCTTTTGCTCTAAGCGAATGTCCATTTTCAATGACTTTGGTTAACAGAGTGTATGTCGTAATCCCACATGCTTCAGGATATGGAATCATGCTTAGATATAACCTCTACTCTTAACACTCGTGACTCCAAAGCGCAAGAAAGTCCGTTTAAGGAAGACAGGAATTCATCCATCAATCCATTCATTTGCTTGTTTTTTTCAACAAGCATTTATTTATTCAATACTGACTTTGGAATAGGCAATGTGCAAGATGTTGGTGATATAAAGATAAAAAACCAAGCTTGAGAGAGGTAGGGAAGGTTTCCCCAAGGAGGCAGTGCTTGGGCTGAATCTTAAAGGGTGACTAGGTTGGGGAGGGGGGCGTTGCTTAGCAGATGGAAGGGTTTTAGAAGGGCATATTCCAAATAAAAGTAGCTGCATATGCAAAGACATCGAAGGTTATGAGCCTAGCAAACTTGGGGAGATTACAGGTGAATCTGTCTGCCTTTTATTACCATCTATCGTTTGTTTCTGCATTTTCTGTCTCCCCTCCTGGAATGTAGCTCCACGAGGTAGGAACTTTGTGGTGTTTACTGTTGTCTTCCCCATGCTTTACATAGCGTTGGCCTTCTTTTAGGGTTCCAGTACATTCTTGTCAAGTGAATTACAAGGAGCCCAGTATTGCTGAAACCTACCACATTTGAAGGCAAGACGGAAAGATGAGGCTGGGATGGTAGGCAGGGAAAGGATCATGAAGGGTCTGTGGGTCACAGCTGGACATTTCCTGGTAGGTGAAAGTGAGCCGTCGAAGGGTCGTAAGCAGGGGAGTGCCTTGATCAGGTTTGATTTTAGAAATATTACTCTGGTGGGAGAGAGGATGGTGGCTTGGTCGCTTTGAGACTGAGGACAGTTAGAAGGCTGTTGCAATAATGCTGAAAAGAAGGAATGAGAGTCTGAGATGCTTGCCTCTGAGTGGAGAGGAGGGGACAGTTTGTAGCACTTAGGAGACCAGCTCTAGTCACTGAATGCAGCGGGGAACACAGCTACCGGAAAAGGAAGGGGAGGAGTCAGAAAGGATTTCTACGTTTCTCACTCAGAAAGCTCGAAACACTTTATTAACATGTACAAGGTAGAGAGACTAGTATAATGAACTCTCATGTAGTTATCATCCAACAACTATCAACATGTAGCCAATTTGGTTTCAACAGTACTGACCTCCCCGCCCCACCCCCTCACCCCTGCCTAGAGTGTTTTAAAGTGAATACCAGATATTATTTTATCCATAAATACTCCACTATGTATTTCTAAGAGATAAGAACTTTTTAAAAACCCAAAGTCAATATCTTTTACACACCTAAAAAATAACATTAGTTCCTTAATATCATCAGATTTTCAATCTGTGTTCAGATAGTCTCGAAGTAACTTTCTATAATTGGTCTGCTCCAATTAGGACCCGAAACGAAGTCCACGCATTGCATTTGGTTGCTATGGCTCTCAAGTCGCTTTTAATCTATAGCAATTCTTCTCTCCCCTCCCCTATCCCTTGTTTATTCATTGAAGAAACCAGGTCATTTTTCCTATAGAATTTCACCATTTTGCTGATTGCATCCTAGTGGTGCCCTTTATCATGTTCCTCTAACCCCCGATCTTCTTGTAAATTGGTTATAATATCCTATTATAACTTCCCACACAGCAGAGGTAATCCCTCAAGACATAGAGTTTACTGGGAGACACGGTTAGTGCATGCTGGGAGTGATGACTAAGTGAGTATATGTGCAGGTAAGGATTTTGACAGGTGCTATCAGCCCTGTCACAATAGTCCTTTGGGGGGTGTGTGCGTCACCTACTTGTGTTGCTGCCACCGCCTGCAACTAGATGCTTTTGGAAAAGAGAGACGAACACTCCTCTTGGGAGTCCGTCCCTTTGGTAGATACAGCCACCTCACCGGGTCTATATTTTTATCAGATTTTCCAAAAGCTTTTGCTTTTCAACAGGAGTGTGTAATTATTTTTTGGAGGGTCGTGAGCGAGTGCCATTCTTGTGGGGCCTTGTTTGGGGTTCGTTAGCTGAGTGAGAGAGAGGATGATGGTTTGGTAGCTTTGAGACTGGGGCAGTTAGGAGGCTATGTTACCTGTAACTGAGGAAGGCTGCTCACGTCATGAGTCTACATCGGGTAACATCTTCCATCTTCTTTCTGTCATGTGTCCTCCGAGGGGCACCAATAGCCACCTTTGAAAAACCTGCTTGGAAAAATGCAAGCTCTGCTTTACCTGTGGTGACTGGGGTTTCCGTAGAGGCCGTTAGCTAGAAAACCGGCGTGCAGCGCACGTGCGCGAGGGGAGTCACGGGCCTGGCGTTCGTCTGAATTTGGGCCCAAGATCATTTGGTTTCATCTGCTCAGACCTTTTTTGGCGAGTGAAATAAGCAGCTTGGCCATTGTAGCTAAGAGTTGATTTCATACTATTTCTGTCTTGAGATCCAGGGAACTCTCACCTCATCTGAAAGAATGTCATTTCTGTTCATTAAATAAACACTTACATAGACTTACTATGTGCCAGACGTTATAAATATTTCACACATACTAGCCCATTTAATCCTCATAGCAGCCCTTTAAAACAGAGTTCATAATTATCCTCCATTTTATAGATGATAATTTATAAAATGAATTATCCTTCATTTTATAGATCAAGAAACTGAGGCACAGAGAGAAACTAGGTAACTTGCTGGAGGTCACGTGGCTGATAAGTAATGGAGTAGTATTTGGTTGCAGTCTGGCTCAAGACTCTATCCTCTTAGCCACTGTGACATGTTACTTGCTGGCACCAGTAGTCAGATTAAAGTGCATTTGAACTTGAAAGGAGCCATGGCAGCTAAGTGCAGTGGTTCAGGGCGTGAGCCTGAGCATCGCACAGACCAGGGTTGCATCCTGGCTTTGTCACTTTGTGGCGGTGGAATGAGAGCGTGTTATTTACCTCTCTGGGCCTCAGTTTCCTCATCTGTAAATAGGGGGTTATGCTTCCAATCTCACAGAATTGTGAGGATAAAACGGAATGACCTATTTCAAGCACCTGATACAGTTCTTAAACTACAGTAAGTCCTTTAAAAAGGTGGCCGTCGTTATCATGGCATCTTTCGGGCCCAGCAAACAGTGCTGTGAGGGATGTCCCTCGTTCCCGAGTGCTCGGCCAGACGTGCTGAGCGTAGCTGGCTTGTTCTACAATTATTTAGAAGGTTGATCCCATGTCTTTGCTATTCTCTTAAACACGATGGGACTGAAAGCAGAAAAAGGGTTAACAGCGCAGACTTACATGTATGAAGTTTAGGCAATGCTTTCGAGTATGTTACCTCAGACATAAATTGGTTCAGTGCTGGCGCATAGAACCAGCTGGACCCGCCTCCTCCCAGCTTGGCATTCTTTACGTTGGCTGGAGGGAGTGACCTCACACTGGTTGGTGGGAGATGTTACACTATCAAGATCAGCAAGTGGCACAGCCAGTCTTTATTTATTATCTTATTCATTCATTCATTCATTCATTCACTTATTTATTTATTTCTTACTACCAGAGAGCTGATCGTTAAACATTTACCAGCAAAGCTATGTCACTCGGCACTGTCACTATTCATTAATTTGATCCTCTCAACAACCTTATGAGGTAATGGAGTAGTATTTTCAGAGTATGAAATGGAGGCCTAGAAAGGCAAAGTAAATTGACCAAAACTGTGTAACTAGCGGGAGGCAGAGCCAAGATTTAAGCCCAGGAACTCTGCCTGCAGACCCAGACTCTCACCTGCCACAGGTAACTGCCTCTCCACCGTTACCACACCATCACAGTGTGGTTTCTATCTCTTGGGAGACGAGAAATACATACACGACGTGATTAGAGAACAAGGCAGTATTAATTAATACATTAATTCACCCCTCGTGCATTCAGCAAGTCTTTCTGAGTGCCTGCTGTATGACACATTGTCTTGGGAACACAGACCTTGCCTTGGTAATCACCGTGTCTCCCCAAGAACTAACATGGAAGCTGACACGTAATAATTGTCAAATAGATGAATGAAGGCGGGGGTTTGGGGGAAGACTGCCTGGTGGGAATGTATGGCATCTTGCATACCACACCCTTCCTTTCCGGAAGAGAAGGGTTGCTGTACCATGTGCGTGTGGCGGGCTCCCTGTCAGCTGCACTTGCTGGTCTCTGTGTGGTGGTGTGTGATTTGCTGAAGCGTTTTGGTTCCTAAGCTGGGAGGCCAAACCCCAGCTTATGTCTCCTGGGATCTCTTTGTCATCCAGACCGTATGAGTTGACCCATGAATGAATACGGACTCTGAGATATTAGGGTCAGTCCTCTTTCTGATGAAGACAGATGTCAGGGACGGAGCACAGGTCGGGCTGTGTCATGGGTGAAATGTCAGGCTGAGAGAGGGGCAAGGACTAGGCTAAAGGGCGAGGGACATGACCGTGAAAGTTGTCTCATTTAGGATATTTTTGAGAGCAGAAAAAATGCTATTAATAATTACACTGGGACAGCAGCCATAAACCCAGATGATCCCAGCAAATTGCAATGAACAGTCACCCTTTTGAAGGGTCAAATAGGAAAACATTGCAAATTAAAGATACCACATAATTTGTTAAAAGAAGCAAGACACAGATCTAAGATATCGAAGTACTAATTCTAGCTCTGCCTCCTTCCAGCCTGTCAGCCTGAGCCACTTATTTCTTATCTAAAGTATTAAAATAAATCAGAGGTTCCCAACCATCTTTTTCCCCTTAGTGGAATATTTCTTTTCAAATACGTCTCGCACAGGAACATTTTGGAAGATCTGCAAGCATTCTCAGAGCTTTAGTATTGCTGAGTTGTAGGGATAAGATTTATTTTGCTTCTTTATCCTTATGCTTCCTTATTCTTATTTTATCTTTAGGATAAAACAGATATTCGTAGGGGACTCAACATATGAGCCCTGAAAGAGAGCTCAGAATCAACTTCTTCGTTTACAGTTTAGGAAACTGAAGTATAAGAGGGTGGAATATGTCCAAGATCGTGTAGCCAGACAGACTTAGGTGGCTTCGCTCGGCCCTACTAATGAATATAGGAGATCAGCACATGCTTAAAAGAAAAAATAACGACTTTAAAATATTTGCATTTATAATGCATGATCATTGTACAAAATGTAGAAAAGATGAGCGGACCAAATATACATATACCAACAAAACTCACTCACGTATAGCCACTATGATCATTCTGGTATACGTCTATCTTATCAGACACTTTTTTTTTTTCTATTTCCATTGCTCTCTTCAATCTACCAACAAGTTCTCATTTTTCTCATTCTGCTACTCGTCCTAGTCTTCCAAGTCATCCTTCCACCCTCTCATGGTTTTCTTGAAATGACAGCTAAAGGACATCATTCCTAAGTTGTGACAAGTCTACGAAGAGTGAAGCAACACGCACTGGACAAGGGCGTTTTGGCGCAGAGCACGAGGACGTGGGACCTGGATGCCGAGCGAAGCCCTGATTTCTGATTGGTCAGCTACACGCCCAGGGAGGGGTAAACGGAATCCAGATGCGGAGCATTTGGAAGTGGAGATGAGGAATCTGGTGTAGACATTGCTGCTCAGTCCAGCGCCCCTGCTCTCCAGGAAAGCCCTGGCCACCATGCAGAGGAGGGACAAGGGTGACTTTCCACGTTCGAGAAGCCCGGGCCCCATCCCCGGGCGCCAGACGGATAGACAGACATCACACGCACTTCGCTGCCTCGCAGATTTCCCCAGGTCTCGTCTACACAGTCCTCAAACTTTTGCCACCATTGATGAATTGCACCTTGTTAGAACTCTTAATTTTTGTTCAAAGTGAAAAATAGAGCTCATTAAATTAAATCATGGTGATGTTCCTAAAAGTGGCCGGATGCCTCGGGCT
>NW_006433950.1:4362750-4363189 GCF_000325575.1 Pteropus alecto | reverse complement strand
ACAAGGGTGACTTTCCACGTTGAAGCCCGGGCCCCATCCCCGGGCGCCAGACGGATAGACAGACATCACACGCACTTCGCTGCCTCGCAGATTTCCCCAGGTCTCGACGTCTACACAGTCCTCAAACTTTTGCCAGAATTGATGAATTGTACCTTGTTAGAACTCTTAATTTTTGTTCAAAGTGAAAAATAGAGCTCATTAAATTAAATCATGGAGATGTTCCTAAAAGCGGCCGAATGCCTCGGGCTCACGATTTAGGCCCCGCGGGGAAAAGATCGCGGTGGAGGAGAGGAAAAGCCACGAAGGGAAGCGAAAAAAAAAACGTGCGTGTTTCAGGGACCGTTGTTTTCTGAAGCTGCTAAAATCTCAGTTCACGAAAGATATCTGATCAAGATAATTTCTTAATGGAAAAGCACCGTCTTAATTTGTATCCCTGGCC
>NW_006433950.1:4342758-4362729 GCF_000325575.1 Pteropus alecto | reverse complement strand
CCCTTTGTGGCCCACCGGCAGCCACCTTTTATCATGCAGATGGAACAGACCCGGCTTCCCGCTGCCAGTTCTGGGCACCGGGTTTGCATAATGAAGCTCTCCTTCAAGATGGGCGGTTAAACCAAATAGTTTTTGAATTTCTTTTGTGGACCGGCTGCCTCTTTATTTAATGCTGAGAACTGAAGGGAGTTGAGGAAGGGTTCTGACGAAACGGGCTTTTTAAATACTGCCTCCGTAATTATCTGCGGAATTAAACTCTGCAGAACTCACATCAACTCTCATCAGAAAATGGAATTATGAGAATCCTTATTAACAGCAGCTTCCAGACTCAACTCACAGTATTCACTTGAGTAATTATTATTAGTAAAGGCTGGGATTAAATTTTTTTTTTTTTTTAAGCTGGAGAAAATAAATTCTTAGCAATTGCCTGCCTTGGACACGCAGGAGGAGACAAAGAAATGTGAATTTTTATTTTAGGGAGAAAAAAATAATTTTAAAAAGTAATTTTGCTCTGATTTCGGAGAGAATTCTTATGCAAGGCATTTTGTATATAAAGGGATTATATGTCACTGATGCAAAATGAAATACAAAATAAACCGAAGAGCTATGAATGTCCTAAGTGCAGGAAAATATATAATTTATGATACTTTAAATCTCATTAAAAACACTAGCTTTTGTAGCTTCCTAGCAACCAATTCTCATGAGCCCCTCTGTAAAGAGGTTGACTCTCCCCAGGCTCGGGGTCCAAAGCTTTAATAAATGAAGCCCATATGGTGACTGGGTGAGGCTTTTCCTGTGTGCAAGCCATTTTTCTGGGTGTTCTCAAAAGCCTCATGTGATAGCTTTGTAATTTGCTAATCCAATATAATAAATATGAAAGCACTTTGTTAAACTAGTGTTCGGGGTCTAAATTAAACCAGTCAAGGCTGGAGAGTTAGATAAAAAGTTGGAGCTCCATAATTGCAGCCTTGGTTCTGGGTAGGATGTAAAGGGTTCCAAAACCTGGGGCTGGGGACGATAACTCATTTTTTTTTTTAAAAGCACTAATACATCCACTTCTTCATTTCACATTTGTAACAACCACGGGAAGTAAATAGAGCAGGTTCCGCTGTGCCCATTTGTCAGATTCAAAATACCAACGCTCAGAACGTTGTCATTGCAGTGACTGTCTGCAGAGTCAGGGCCATGAGCTGTGCCGTAGGTATGCAATGCTCGTTTGTAACGTGCTGGTTTTCACCGGTCTGAAGCAAAATGGGAAAAAGGGCAAACACTGTTTTTCTAAAAACGCAAAAGAAACAAGCTTTGAAAACGGAGATTGTTGGAGGATTTTTTCCCTTCATTTTTTTTTTTGATAGTAAAATGACCTTTATATTATAAAATAATGGTGATAGGAGATGGCAGTTGTTCTATTTTGTTTCTGGCAAAATTAAAACTTGCCAATCATAGGCCAATCTCCGAAGCGTTAAAGAATGTATTGGTTGGTAAAATGTCAAGGTCTACCCTCCCCCACTTTATTTTTTAACAAATAAGAAAAATGAGATCTGTGTGTGTGTGTCTGTCAGCATCGCACAGCAGGGAGGTGGCAGAGCCAAGTTCAGAGCACGGGTCTCTCTGTCCTTTCAGTGTGCACGGTCAAGGGAAAATCAGCAGCATCAATTTTAGTTTTAGGGGAAAATAAAATTTCTCAATAGGCTTTTGCTCCAGTTTCTGAAGGCATTTATAACGCAAGTGCTTTATTTGTGATGAGATTATAGGCCAGAGATGCAGAATGCAATAGGAACTAAATCAAGGAGAAGCCAACGTCTGAAATGCAATAAATAGTGCCACAAGGGGCCTTTGGGGGCAGTGGTGTCTGGTTCTGCTGCCTTTAGGAAGAGGTCAGTGGTGGCTACCCCGATTCCTTAGAATGGTAGTGGACGCCTGTTATTTTTGCCGGCCTAGAAGTCATTCCTACTTTCAGTAACAACTCTGTTTTTTTTTCAGGGGGTTGGGGGAGAGGGGCGAGGAACCAACCCACTTACCCCTCAATCTGACCCCCATCCCCCACAATGATTCAGAATGAGCACATGACCCATGTCAGTTCACTGGTATTGGAGTTGTGTGCTTTCGTTGGGTGGTTGGGGAAAAAGAGACAGTCTCTGCCAGCTGCGGAATGCCAGTCTGGGACTGCCTGGAGTCACCACGTCGGAGAGCCACGAGTAAGCATAAAGCTAGCACAGAGAGAGACAGAGCCAAGAGACGGAGAATGGGAGGAGCCACGTCTTGAAGCTGTCTCTGGGGTCTGGGGTCAGGGCGGGGGGCACCTGAATGAAGCCAAACCTCCCAGATTTCGAGTTACTTGAGCTCCTTCCTCCTCCTTTTTTCTGAAGACGATCTGAGTTGTGTTTCTCAGGAAAAGTGCTATTCTACCCATCCTTTCGTTATTGTCATACTTTCATTCGCTTTTCATGTGAAAATTGGGTAGAAGGCTTAAAATGCCAACTTTTCTCCAACCCCCCAGTGTTGTCTTTGACTTTCTAAAGTTGTCTTGAACTTCTCCTGGCCTTTAGTAGACATGATCACAGCTGAAAGAGAGGTGTCGGCTCACGCCCTTGCTTCCTGGGGAGAGTCCGGGAGGAGCGGCTGCGTTCAGGGATTAATGAGGGGAAGACAGAGGAAGGACCGCCCCCAGGACTCTGCAGCCCCTCTGGTCTTTATCCTGGGAAGCCTCAGATGTGTCATAACTTAGGCAAATTTTTTTGCTTCAACAACAAGTTGGAAGCTTATCTACAAGGCCAATTCAATGAACTAACTTAGGCTAAATTTCTTCTTCTTTTTTTTTTTTAAAAAAAAAACTTAATTGGCAGGTTGTTTGCTGAATTGATCAAATGAATCCATGAGTTTGGCGTCCTGTGAAAACAATGTCTAAAAGATAAAAATAAAGGCCCTGTTTAGATTAGTGTCTGGGGAGCCCAGCACATTCCCTGGGGGGTACTCATAGAAGCACTCCATGGAGGAGAGACACTGTCTTAAAACAGGCAGAATTTTTAGGCTTGGCCTATTAGAAATCAGATAACTCCAAATTATTATGAATACTGTTGTATAAGACCATTTTCGTTACAAGCTAGGGCTCTCCCTATGGAATCAAGGGCACGTCGCCCTCCTGGCACATCCCCGAGTCCACCAACCAGGACGCTCCATCGAGCTTCGGTGGCCAGAGTTTTGGTACTGGGGTTTTGGTACGTAGCTGTGCTTCATTAAGTCACTGACCATGTATGTGGTTGAACTCAGTCTCCAGACCCCTTCTCTCCATAGGAGGTCCAAAGTTCCAGGCTGGCTCAAAGATCCGACCCTCTACTCACATGATTGGTCTTTTGGATGACCGTGAGTCACCTCATTGGCACAGCAGGAAATCCCAAGGGTTTTAGGAGCTCTAGGTGAGGAGCCTGGGATAAAGCCCAGTCACGTTCTTTTTTATATCACGAGGTCATCTTCCTCCCATCCACCTGCCACACCTCGCCTCTTTCATCCTCTCTATCTCGAGTGTTTCAGAGTCCATCCCAGATGCCACCTCCTTTATGAGTCTTTTCTGATTGTCACAGCGCTCTTTCCCACCTTTAAACTGCTACAAAGATAGTGTTTCTTTGACTGTAACTTTGCTTTTATTTGCCACAATTCTGATCATGGTTACAAGTTTTCTCTCTCTAAGTGGGTAGCAAATTATATGTGAATGCAAACTGCTTATTTATTTAAATCACGTCATTGATTTAAATATAGCAAGAACTCCAAAAGTATTTACCTAATTGAATTAAATATTAGAGATGAAGCTACCTTGTAATAAAGTTTTCTTGAAATTAGAAAACTAAATCATTTTCGATGGAGCTTAAGACAACCTCTCCATGAAACCACCCTTTAAAATATTGGGGGAGAGGTGTGGCAAAATGGCAGTAGACTATGTTGTTTCCATACTCGATTTATTTTCCTGCCATTTAAGATGTTATTACAAGGTCTTAGGGGAAGTTTGGGAAATCTAGGGGGTCCGGTCTGTAAAGTCTTCCCTCAATTTCTCGGGGACTAAGAGAATTTCTAGTATTTGCAAGACTCTTTGAAAAACTGAGTGCCACACCAAAACTTGAGTCCAGAATTGTTGATTTCTGCATAGTAAGCCTACATCAAAATGCCTAGAATGGAGACAGGAAGTGTTTCTCTCTCTTCTGGGGCTTGCAGACTTGTCACATCTTGTAGGATCCCAGGAATGGTTGAGATTTCGTCAAGGCAGATCATCAGGGTTATAGGTGAAAAAGCATTAGGAAGAGACATCACTGTGAATCTATGATCATGGAGTCATTTAGATGTTTCCATGGCCCCCCCCCACCCCGCCGCTGCAGGGATAAGCAAATCCCCCCTCCATATTATGGTGGGTTCACAACAGCCAATGCCCTTAATTCTCAACAACATTCACATTCTTTTCTCCTAAGTTGAGAATTTCTACCTGCTTTAACATCCGTGTTCAGAAATAACTAACCTAAGACTAACAGTGTTCCATTCAAATGAGAGACTAAAACCAAGTTCAAAACCTCCTGCCTCCAACAGTTAGAAACGACATTACATGTGGCTCATGAGAACCAAGGCAGTGCCACCAGCTCTCCCTGGGGCCTTGGGTCTGTCACCATATGTTCCAGGACACCGGAAACTGTTGACTTTTTTCCAGGTGAAAATATTGGGTGATTCTCGTGTAGCAGCTACAATCCCCTGATCAGAACTGACCACGATTTCTCAGGTCTTGAGCACCTTTCCTTGTCTCCACTCCTGGCAGTTCTGGAAAGTTCCTCTGGATCCCTTGCCTTTGTTTCTCTCCAAGTCTATTTACCATTTGGAGTGAGGGGCGTTTGCTCTCTGTGCTGTTATGGGGGTCCAGAGCGTCTAATTGACAAATTACGTTGCGCTTTTGGTGGCTTTAAGTCATCATTTAAAATAAATAAGATCATAATTATCAGTTTTCATTTACCCATTTATTAAGTAACGATGTTCACACTGAGCAGTCTGGTTTTGTGCTATAATAAGGCAATCTCTGCATGATGACAGATGGTGTTTCATTTTGCCGACACTGTGCTAAAGTGCTTTGGGTTGTGATATGTTTGATTTTATTAGAGATCAGATTTAACACATGCATACTACACAACTGCAGTCACATCCCCATTTCTCGTCTGTAGGAGAAAATGAAACTGTGATGAAATGTGATATACTCACCCTCAGGCAGAACTACTGGGACTGGGAATTGCAACATAATAAATCTAATGGATATTACACTATAGGACCCTAGAAATTTACTGTTATTATGTTCAGCGAAGGAACTCGGTTTTGTAAAACTCACTTTTATTTCACTGGCATCCGTGCAATTTCACATTATTTAACTTTGGTGTCCCAATAGCAGGGATGGCTTTTGTGGTGTTGAAGAGGAAACTTGCCCCCCCCCCAAGGAACATGGGGGTCCAGGAACCCAGAAGAGGAAGCTAAGGGAGACCAAATAGCCAAAAATTTGCATTTACCAAATGCAAACGACAGCGGTGGCATGTTGTTAACAATGGATTGTTGGGATTGTCAAATCAAGCCTCATAGGGATGCTGGCAGTGTGGCACCCACAGGAAGACACATCCCTAAAAGCTTAGACTATGATATTGCCCTCTGTCTCGGCCCTCCTCTCCTCCACCCCCTGAGGGTGTGTGTGTGGGAATTTAAGTCAATTACACATCTAGTTATTGATGTGACGTCGATAGAGTTGTTCCCTCATGAGGCTGCCGTTGTCAAGGAAAATTCCGAAGGCGGAGGCAGGTTTTGGTGCTCACGTGCCAACAAGGTGGAGCCCTGTGCTCTCCGTCGCTTGCCGAAGGCTGAGGCAATGGAATCTGCTCTGCTCTACCTCCAACTGCCTCCCGAGCGGTCTTGTTGCCTCTAGCCTCTGCCTGCTGTTATTCGTCATAGATGCCCCTCCCACCTTACTCATCCTAAGTGACTGCTTTTACCATGTTGCTTCCATGCTCGAGAGCCTCTGTTGCGTGACATTCACACCCCTCTTGGTTCAGCTCTGATCTCAGAATTCCTTAAAATAAATCCCTTATTCCAGTGAGGTTTGTCTCTTCTTTGTTCTTCCAGCTCGACGAGCTCATTTCCTTCTTTGCGCTGGTGTAGGCTTCTTTGGGTTGCAAGTGACAGAAACCCAGCTCAAATGTAGGCAGAATGGGGTAGTTTCCTAGCACACAAGTTGAGGAAGATAGGGGTGGCTGGAGACCTGGCACAGGTGGAACTGGAACCAGAATGTGGCTCAGATGGGCTCTCTCAGTCTTATCTCTACTCTAGATGTGAATATTCCCACTTTCTGTTGCTGAGAACTACTTCCTGTTTAGGGTAGGGGATATCAGAGGAGACAAATTGAAACTTAGCCAGCCTTCCTGGTCCCAGCTCCAACAATTCCAGGGAGGAGTCTGATTGGCCCAGTTTGTGTCAGGTACCCATCTCTGGTGTAATGGTTGTAGCTAAGAGGTTGGGCTGTGTCATTGGCTCAGTTCGGTTTAGGGTAAGCTCCTCCCACAATAATTCTGGCCAGGAGGGTGGGATCTGTCACACGATTAGAGTAGGGATGTGGAATAGAGCCAAAAAGGAGGGGTGTTACTTTTCGGGGCAGCCATAATAACTGATGTTCACCTCAATTCCTTTTTATAAGGTGGTTACTAACTGCCATGCCCATGTCCCCTAATCTGAATCAACTGCCTTATAGAATGAAAGGTCAGGGTTAGGGAGAGAAAGCTACTATTTGAGTGCCTATAAAATATGGATGTTATCTAAACGAATCTCCACAATTGCCTTGTAAATGTGGCCTCTTATACATATTTTACAGATCAGCTTAGAAAAGCTGTTCACCTTGATCAGGTCATTCAGTCAGGAAGTGGCTGAGACCGTTTGACACACCGGCTCTGTTGGACTCTGCTCGTAGCACCGAGCGTGTAGGAGGGGTTCGGTTCTCTTGAACTGTGTTAGAACCGAACACTTTGAAAATACCCAGATGCCCTGTTTAGATGACCCAAAAGACATGATTGAAAACGTACGACTCTTTAATTCCCTCAATTTTATATTTCGGTGACTTAAGAGCAGGAGGATGAGAGGTAAAGCTAATTATCCAAGGATCTGGTTCTTGTCACGTCTCATTCGTCTACTTGACAAATATTTATTGACACCTGCCACGTTAGTCAGTCAATTACCCTCACACTCCATTTTCTTTTTACATTGGATTTTCTGTTTTTACTCCATTCGCATTTGGGCACGCAGCCTCGGTTTCACTCAAATTGGTCATCTCACTATTTTCTGACTTTCTTCACTTTTGCAAGAATGGGTCCTTCAGCATGCAATGCTTTTCTCCTTCCTTCTGCTGTTTAAATCCTGCTGATTCCTCAAGGCCTGATCCCAACCCGATTTCTCCTCTGATCTTACGTGCCCCTCCCCGCCCTGCTCTCCCCATTTTAGTAATGGTCTCACTCCAAACGTTAGAGAGATTCCGCTCGTTTAGCTTCTCAAGCCCATGTATAGTTGTATGCTGCTTCAGGGCTGGAAAGACGTCGTGATTTTCAGGATTCCCATAGCAACTACTACAGTGCCAGGCGCATCGCAGGTGTTTAATAAACGTTGTTTGCTAAGATAAGAAAAACTCGTTATAAAATTATTTAGAAAATGCAGTGGATCACTATAGACTACATACAGTGCCTTTTAAACATTGAAAGAGGTAATACGATGGAATGTTAAGACTGCCGACTCTGCAGTTAAAGCAGGGTTTGAATTCTGGCTCATGTCATTTAATTGGTGTAGAGTCCCAGGCAAGCCTCCGTTTCCTCATCTGTGAAGTGGAGACAAGACTTTCTACCCGAGAGATGGTCTGTCGTAGAGAGTTACAAGAGACGCCGCTTATGAAGTTATGAAGTGCTTAGAATGCACCTACTGGACTCATCAGCAAGCACCATAAGTGATAGGTAGGTAGATGCAGGCACCACGTGCTCCCAAAGTCTGAAAAGATTGGATTCGTATTGATTTGGGGTGAGGGTCTTGCTTCTGGCTCCCAGGCATCATTCATCTACTTGGAGCTATTGGCTCATTTAGAAGACACATCTGTAAAAGCTTTGACTATGATATTGACGTCTTATATTCTCAGTCCTCCCCTCCTCCACCCCCGGAGGGGAGCGGGAATCTAAAGTGGCGGGGAGTACAGAGCTTCCGTGCCCTCTCCCTGTGGAATCAAGGGCGCGTCCCCCTCCTGGCACATTCCCGAGTCCACCAACCAGGACGCTCCGTCGAGCTTCGGTGGCCAGAGTTTTAAGTTAATCACACCTTGGTGTGAGGCAGAGACGTAGTGGGTAGAAGAAGATACCCAAGCATCTGAGCTCTACCACAAGAGCACATTCCAATGAAATGATTGCATCGGGATAAGCCTTCAACCCGACTTCACATCCACTTCTTCTTGAGTCCTCAATATGGGGGTGGATGGAGGGAGGACAACTCTAGTTCCAGAGGGTAGGTGGGACAGACTTCTCAGGAGAGGACATTGCCTCTAGACTTGAATGGGAAAGTCTGGAGGAAGCGCGTTTCAGGCGGAGGGAGCTGCAAGAGAGAAGCCCTGAGGCAGGAGTATGCTTGGGGAACAGAAAGAAGGCCACGGTAACTGGAGCCGAGTGGGTGAGGGAGAGGTAAGTGGAGGCCAGGTCACGCAGGTCTCAGTAAACCATGAGAAAAAGCTGGGACTCCGTTCTCATTTCAGTAGGAAGCCCTTGAAGGGCGTAAAGCTAGGGGGTCATCTGCTAGCCAGTGTCCAAAGGGCCCCCAGTGCCCCTTGCTCCGTGGCATTCCCAGCGTCCCACGTTGAATGAGACTGACCTGTAGCTGACAGGCTATGTGGAGATGACAGACATGGCTCCCGAGGCTCGGCTGTAGAAGACATTGCAGCTTCTGCCTCGTTCTCTCTCAGTTCACTCACTCTGGAGGGAGCCAGCTGCCATGCCAGTAGGACATTCAAGCGGTTTTAGAAGAGGTCTGTATACTGAGAACCCAAGGCCTCCAGCCAATAGCCATGCGAGTGGGCCACCTTGTGAGCGGACCCTCCAGCCCCAGCCCAGCCTTCAGATGACTGCAGCCCAGGCTGACATCCTGACCATAATGTCACAAGAGACTGAATAAGTACCACTTGGCTAAGCTGCTCTCAAATCCTGATCTTCAGAAACTGTGAGATAATTATTATTATTTTTTGTCTCACACTGCTAAGTTTTGGAGTAATTTGTCATGTCGCAGTAGGTAACTATTTCAAGTGCTATCATCCAATTTAGATTTTTCCACACTTGGGCTGCTGGGTGGACAAAGAAGGTAAACATTGCGAACAAGGAAAACACTGAGAAGGCTTCGCAGGTATCCAGGTGAGAGATGGTGCTGGCGTAAATCAGAGAGGCTCTCACCAGCGATGGGGAGAAGTGGCCAGCTTGGGTGACGCTGGTGCGATTTGCTGACGGGCTCGCTGAGGAGCTTATGGGATGTGAGGAATCAGGTGGACTTCTTTATTTTTGGTCTGGGCAGCCGGGTGGCTGGTGGTATCATTTACTGAAAGGGAATGAATCAGTTTGGAGAGGAAAATCTAGACCCCATTAAACACAAAATAAAGATTGCGTTGAATGAGAGAGAGTGCGACAGCTTAACTAGGAGCAGTTTTTTTTTTCCGTCACAGGGTACAAATAAGAACTGTCTGTGTTTCAATAAAAACATTTTCAGTCAGTACCTGGGAACTCGCTTCCTTCTCCTCAATTAAGTAGAAGACAATTAAATTAGAGTCCAGCTTCTAGGAGTTCATTATGCCTCATCGAAAATGATAAATGACGCTTGGTGACCTCGTCACCTTGCCAACTTGGTCCCACCTCGTTTTTCAAAGAGCTAATGAAACCGATGGATTTCTCCCTCCTTAGTAGCAGGGCCAACAGAAACAACCATGAAATGCGAGGAAGCCGAGGAGGCAGAGGGAGAAGAGGAGAGAAAACCCACACTTGATGCTTTGACGATTGGCCACAGTGACTTTGAAGTGCAAACTCGAAAAAAAAAAAAACCCACCCATCTACATATTGATTTTCTATCCGTTTCATTGCGTTACTCCACCCCTACTTGGCACACAACACCGGGGCTCCGCGTGTGTGCGTGTGTGCATGTGTGTGTATGTGTGTGTGTTTGGCAGACCTACCTGTGTGTGCGTGTGTGCATGTGTGCGTGTGTGTGTGTTTGGCAGACCTACCCTTTTTCTCTGGAAAGAAAGGAAGAGTGGGAAAAGGGGAAGACAGACGGTAGTAGGGGATGCTTTCGATGTGTCGCAGACCCCCATCAGTACTTCCGTGCTCCTGCAATTACCTTGAGCCACAGGAAGGCCTCGACTTACTCTCCCTTGCTTGGCTGGGAAGGGACAAAGCTGGCTCCGGAACCTGGAGGCAGCAGGAAGAAAGGGCTACGAGCAGGAGCTTGGGATCTGGCTCGAGTTCTGGCTCCCCAATTTTTTTTTTTTAGCTGTGTGGCATGAAGCAAGTTGCTTGACCTCTCTGAGCCTCCATTTCCTCATCTGTAAAATGGGAATGATTCTGTTGCACAGGTCCGTTATAAAGATGAAGTAAGGTTGTACACATTAAACACTTAGCTACTGCCAGGTGTAGGACCAGACCTCAGGAGGTGTCGGGTGTCTGCCGTTGTTTTATTCTGACTCCCAAGTTCATTTTTGACTCTGCATCTTACATTATTGAGCGAGCAAATCTTCTGACTGTTGAGGAACTTTATTTAAAATACATGATTTAGGACAAGGCTTGGCAAACTTTTTTTGGTAAAGGGCTAGAGAGTATATATTTTAGGCTTTGCGAGCCATATGGTCTCTGCCAGAATTACTCACCTCTGCTCTAGACAATATATGAACAAATATGCACGGCTAAGTTTCAATAAAACTTTATTTACAGTAACAGATGGCAGCTGGATTTGGCTTCCTGGCGCTTGATTTAGGAGATGGAGCTGGGTAACTGTAATTTCAGGTTTCCTCGGTATAATAATACCATCAGCATTGCTGACTTCTGTTTATAGTGCATCTACAGTTTCTCAAGTGATATCAATTCCTTTGAGTGACTCTGTCTTCATTCTCCCCCTTCTAGGTTTGGGGTCCCGTCTTAGGTGACCAGTACTGCATGCACAGCTTTTGTCAACTGGTCACCTCCATGAGTTGCTTCCTTTAACCATAATGCATTTTCCTCAGGCCAAGCATCTTCACGTCTGTTTGAATCTGTATTCCCTAGATCATATCAGATTCCAAATATTTCTTTGGCTTTAACTGTATCTGCCTTGTGGGATATCCGGCCCCATCGTATTCCCCCTAAACAACCCAGGGGACTACGTGAGACGGATTCTTTGAGTTCCAAGAGTGCGTTCTTTTGGGCATCCTTAGGTACCAGCCTTTTCCTTCTCTGCTGTGTCTTACTGGTATGACACTGTCTGTCCCCACAGATGACCCACATGGCCACGTGCTGGTGACACCCTCCAAAGTCACCCATAGCTTGCATGTCTTTCCATTGGCTCCTCTTCCTGGTGGGAAGTGCTGGGACCATGGCTTTTGGTGCTGAATGCTGTCAGCGCACACCACAGATTTGAAAAAATCCTCACTACTGGCCTTTTCAGTCAAACTCCTTGCCTTCCTTCAAGGTTATCGATGAGCCAGGAGTCAAAAAAAAAAAAAAAAAAACCAGTTTTACAGCCCCGTAGCATGTCCCACAGGGGTGATATGGCATCTATTTCATTGTCTTTGGCTTTAAAGATTTTCATGACATGGAGAAACCCGATTTAACATTCAGTTTGTCTCATTTAATTCTCATGACAAACTTAGGAGGAAGACAGTGTGATAATTGCCATCATAGAGATGATGAAACTGAGATTTAGTGAGAGAGAGGGACTTGCTGATCGTCATGCAGTTGGTGCTTTCGCAGTCCAAACCCCGTTTCCACTCCAGAACCAAGATGATACTCTGTGTCCTCTTAGTACAGTGGTACATCTTCTGAGCTGTTTCGTTTTCTGTATCTTACAGAAAAGTCCTGGTATGGAACATCTATCGTTGCAGCCACATTCTAGAAGGAGGTGATGTTAGCTTGGTCTAAAGTCTGTTTTCTATCTAAATGTCAAAACCATAACCTCTGACATTGAGATCCAAACAAATAAAAACGTCTCTGATCCTTTGACCTGTGAAAGTACACTGCCTTCAGATTATAGCTTCGAGGCTATTAGTGCTCGCCTGTAAATTAATATAAAATGTTTACACTTGCGGTAGCCATTCGGGACCCTCTGCCCAAAAAGAATGCCGTTGCCTGGCTGTTTTAAATCCACCCAGAATGACTTACCTTTTACCTGAGTATAATCAATTTTTCCTGTGATAGGAAGGCAGAACTAATTCCTAAATTAGCCCATGTCTCTGTCGCCAATATCTGCTTTTAGTGAGATATATTTTCGAGGGGAAGATTTGCTCTGACCTGGAAAATGAGGAGAATGGCTTAGGTTGCTTTCATAGCATTTCTCAAAAATAGTCTTCACATATGTCTGGTGGAAGAGGACCGCGAGTGGAAAGGGTTAGCTTGGGGGAAGATGCAGCACAGAAGTTCATCTATTTCCGAGGTGTCGCCAGCCATCCCGTAGAGATCCAGGAGACAGACGGAGAGCAGACCAGGAAAGAGGGCCAGAGACCATCCTGGTCCCTTCAGGACTTCCATTCCCAGGACATGGGTCGGTGGGTTGGGGGCTCAGCAGAAGGGAGTTCACACATGCCAGGAGCAGATGAAAGCTGTGTTTGATTCTGCAGTGTGCCTCTGCTGCTGGCCCAGGTGGCATTATTCACTTAGCGCCATTCCATCCTTCGCAGGAAAAGCACAGCAGGCTTATAATACTTGAGTTTTTAAACACTCAGAAGGCTGTGATGCTATAAATAAGCTTCCTGTGTCAGAGATTAAATCAACCAAGATGCCTGCCATGCCAACTTTATTTCTGAAACAACGTGTTTTCAACAGAAATCAAAATACATGTTAATCCTTTCCTTCTGACACGCTAATACAAGCCTTAGAAATCACAGTAGAGAGCTACTGAGAGGACGCTAAGTAGCAGAAGCCGTGTCTGCGAGGCTTATCTGTTGGAGAAGACCGCAGCCATCCCTCCTTTTGGAAATCTTTTACCTGAACTCGTGGCGTGGTGCTGCAGAATCAGGGCTGGGCGGGCTGGTTACATCAGGGGAGACTTGGCTGTCTTATTTTAGATACACCAAGATGGAGGCTGTGTCTTTGAGATGAACGATAACAGGTTAGCGAACAGCCGTCCAGTTCAATGTCTGTTCCCCTTTCTTTGGTAACAGAACCCCAGTTTTCTCTGGGAAACGATCCTTCTCACACTCATAACCCATGTAGTTCTGTGTGGGTTGTTCTATTCCCGAGCTCCAGAGGCGGGACCAGGGCTAATCAAATCAGAGCTTTCCCTTTCTTTGACTTATGGCAATTGGTTCAGAGGTGAACCAATCACCCAGGTGGGCCAATTGGAGCAAATCTTGGAACTGTTGGGATAAAGGAGTCTTCCCCGCGCCCCCCAGGGTTACTAGCTTGGAGCTGCTGAGTTTCATCCTAGCCATCAGATCACCTGAGATTGAAGCCGTCCCAAAATAAAGCAGAGATAAGAGATGGAGAAAGATTTCTGATGGTATTGTTTGAACACCTGGATACAGTTCTGCTTGCATTTAGATGCATTCCTGGTTCTATTTTTTTTTTTTTTTTCCATCGACAGTGAGTTGAATTTCTGTCACTTGAAATAGTTCTGGCTGATTCAGTGGCCCAGCTGACTAGCCAGTTCGGTGATGAAATGTATTTATGGATTTATCAACCTATTGTGAAAGTAGATTTATTCTAATTTAGTGAGAGTGACTGGTTTGGCAGCCTAGGGCAGGCCCAGCTCGAGCGAAAGAGGGTGAGCATCGGACCCCACGCAGATGAAGGGTGGTCCTGAGAAGCTGCATCTGGAGGCTGGTGCTGAGGCCAGCTGATGGGGACTGTGCCAGCTTTCGTGGGGGCGTTGTTTAGAACCCCTGCCTCTAGGAAAAAGTAGGCTCCAACCAAGAATCCTTAGCCTTTTGGAGTAGCTTTAAGGATATGTTAAGATTTCATACCTTCTCCCTAGATAGATTGATCAGTGCTCTTTCTCACAGAGTTTTCCATGTAATTTTGGGTGGCTCACAGAATCACGGAAACCCAGTTACTCACCTTTGGGAATTCCGGATCACACGTTGAGAACCTGGGCAGGTGACTTATCTTTTATATTTTATGAGATCTCTTGTGAATGATATATATTTGCTGGCGAAGATATTTGAGGACTCGTCTCAGGCACTGTAGTTAACATATAGCATTTACTTAGATTTTTACAATGGCCCTCAATGGTAGATGCTATTATTACTCTAATTTGACAAATGAATAATCTGAAATACAGAAAAGTTATGTAGCTTGCTCGAGGCCGTACAGTTTATAAATGAGCAAAAACCACTTCTCAGTCTAGAAGACACAAGAGACCACATTCCACATAATCCCACTGACTTTATAAATCTATGCCTGTCCATAATGGTTTGAATCCTTACAACTAACATAAATGCATCATGACACAGTTTACACCCATTACTTCCTGGAGGTGAAATGAGATCACACAGGTTCCAATCCCAAATTAGACAACCGACTTGTCATAAATCACTTAGTGTCTGAGAAAGGTTCTTTTTATGGGGAGTGTGGTTTGTACACTTTAATATTTTTTTCATTTTTCTTCTTATTTTTTTTTTAAATTGAAGAATCGCAAAAGGGAAATGTGCTTATAAAAAGTCAATGCAGGAACAGAAAGCGGGGAGTTAGGCACAGCATGAAAGTTGCCGTCAGAGGCTCCTGTGCTTGACAGCTCACTCCCCAGAGGTGATCAATTTTAAAGTTCTCTCAGCTCTTCCATGGATTCGTAGTCTTCTTTTTAAACAAAAATAAAATCATATATCTTGGTACATTTCCATGTCAGTGGTACGTATCGATCTACTACATAGTTTCTGGTGGCTACATTTAATCCACAGATGTGGACATAGACATTTTGCTTCATCATTCCCTGGCCGATGGATATTTCATTTGATCCTGTTTTAAAAATCATTGATAAAACTCTTGCTGCAGCGAATACCCTTGCATATATATCTTTGCTCGTGTGACTGAGTGTTTCTGTAAAACAGATCTGTGGAAGTAGAATTGACAAACTTTATCCTTGGAAAAAAGCAAATACCATTGCACATTGCCATGGTAGGTCAACAGGCTGTTGGGACAGAAAATTAAATCGCATAGTGTTGCTCGTCTTGCTTCCTTTTCCCCTTCCACCCATAGAGTTGTTTACTCCACCCCCTGATTCCCGGCACAGCTGATGGGACCTGGGTTGAACCCCCGACTCTTTCTTGGAGATCTGAAATTTTGAGCCTCACCCGAGGGCCGCCTCGCAGCCCTGCAGTAACTCAGCCACGCCAGATCACGAGTGAGCTGCTTGCACTGAGTAACGTTACCAGCTTCGCCCTATACCGAATTGGGGGTTCATGTTGACATTGAATTGGCTCCAATGACCGTTGGTTGACAAGTCCCAGAAGGAGACAGACAACTAAAGCGGGTAGTTCCCTTTATGTCAGAATTCTTTCCTGAAATCAAGAGCACTTCTTATTTTAGATTCCCCAATAAATCCTAATAAATCCCTGTTTCTTTTCTTGAACTAACCCGATGGTTTCTCTTTCCAATAACCGCCCCCCCGACCCCCCACACACTCCTCAGGCTAAGTCCATATTTGTTCTCTCTTTTGTATTATTGAGAAAACAGGTGATAGAGAAGCTTCTTTGCATTTTGTTCCTAAAGGCTAAACAGAGACATCCTAGGGAGGTATATTCCATTGGACTCTATCTGCCATTTCTCTGCTGGCCAGGTTATTTTGGGAACAGACTGAACTCCGTCCTCAGGTATTCCCTAAAGGGAAGGCTTGGAGGATTCATGAAACCATTTGCTCATCGATGAGGAAGCTGGGTAAATGGATGCTCTGTGGGTGGGACGCTCCACACTGCTCTCTGCTGGAGACGGGAGACATGGCACATCTCCCAGAGAAGCTTGCCCAGAAACAGGGCCCCTCACTGAAGGCTCTGCTGTCGTCCCCCAGGGAGACGGACAACTGGGACATGCCAGTTGGGACCAGAATTACAATTTTAATCCAAGCTTAGAAGCTCAGAGTCAGTGAGACAGTAAGGTAATTCCCAAAGACTTTCTGATCACTGGGTAGTGTTGAGGAGCAGGGAGCAATGGAACTGTCCAGAAAACATACTTTCTCTTGGTAACTTACGAAAACCCAGAGTGATGAGAACAAATTCATATTCTCGCTTCATATGCCCACATAAGCGAAGCACACACACGTCCATTACGGGAACACCAGAGGAACCCGTGTGAAGCAGGGTAGCTTTCGTGGCTGGGGGACTTCACGGTTCAGTTCTGCCTCTCCAGGGGACTCTCTGCCACGGTGACTCTCTCCTTTCCCCAGAAGTTCTGAAAGAAATGGAACTTCGTGATCGCGATAGAGGAATTTGTTGTTAAAGACACATTAGGTAAAGACCCGTCCGTTGCTATCCATCCCCGCCGGCACCAGCTCTGTCCGCTCCCCAGGAGCACCCAGCACGGATGCCTGCGCCCCTGGATTCCCAGCACCCTGAGGTCCCCTTTGGGTGTTTTCTCACTCAATCTGGCTTTTTCATGTACAGTACTGAGCATCAGGGAACGAGGGCTGGCACTGGAAGCGAATCTGGTTTCTTTCTTTGTCCTCCAGCCCCATTCCCACCCCCTTCCTTCAGGTCTCTGCCTTCAGCTGTATAAATTAAGCACATTCTTGTGCTTTTGCAGGTCATATCTGGGATTGTCTGGACATCTCTGGCATAAACTCTGAATTTGTGAAACCAGTAATTTGCCGCTCCCAGCTTATAATGGCCGACGTTGTCAGTGTTTGCTTAGAGTTTTTAGTATGTGATGTTCTAATGTTAAGGTCAATTTTATTGATACTGAACTCCATGCCCTCATTTCTTTCCCCGTTGCATTTTTTTTTGAGGCACACACAGAGAGGGTAACTAATCTTAATATCTTGTGTTCACAATTCTATTTAGCATGAAATCAGTAACTGACATATTAATTATAATAATCTGTTAAATATACTTTACCTACATGTTAATTATGGGAGACCATTCTCATTTATTTCTCCGGGTAGCCTATTAATTCAACCCAGATGGTACAGCTCTGTGAGACGGTAACACTGAGCATTTGCAGAATAAATCATGTTGCCAAGATACAGCAGCAAAAAAAAAAAAAAAACAAAAAAAAACCACACGTTATCAGCTGAATAAGCTTTAGTCTGATATAACCAGGAAAGAAAACTTACCTATTACTCACAGACTAGAGCTCAGTTAAAAACAGGATCAGTGTACCAAATGTTTAGGAAAATGTTTTGAGGACATATCATGGCTGCCTCCAAGAGAGTGGGTTCTTTATTTAAGCCCAGTGCCCCATAAATAATTCCGAAAGGGGGAATGGTATCCTGACGCAGGGAGTCCATCATAACTTGGGAGGAGGGGAAGGGAGGCGTCGGTGCCTTTGATGTCAAGGCCGGCGACCTGTGGGCAAGTGCTGAAGCACCTCCACCCGCTCCCAACATTCCCTCGCTCCCTTTCATTTCTTCCTGCACACTAGTAGGCAGGAATCTGGGCTCAGTCTCTTTGGGGCTCTCTGGTTGGGGCCGTATTTATATTTGGGAGGCTGATTTCATCTCTGAATGGGATGAAGCCGGGAATCAGTCATTGGGGTGTCAGGATCCTCTTCTTTCTTGGGGAGGATCTAGCTCCACTGGACAGAGATCTTCCAGTTCGACAACATGGTTCCACGATTTAATCAGCACTCACTCGTTATCTGTTTCCAGGAAGAACCGTGCTAGTTGTTGGGAACCAGGGGGTGGGGGCCAGGCTCAGGGGGGGCCTTGCCCTCAGAGGCCTTATGACGTGGGAGAGGCCATTAAACCGACGGTTATAACACGGTGTGACCGGGGCCAGGCTGCGGGACTGTGGCGTCAGAACACATAGCGAGGGCCCCCAGCTCGGACCCGGGGGAGGCCCAGAGACGGTTTCCCAGAACAGCGTTTCATCGACTGCTCTGAAGGAGGAGCAGGAGGTCGTCACCTGGAGGATGGGACAGCGTCTACGAACGGCGCACCACATACTCAAAGCATTGAAGGAAATTGGTACAAGTGGAGCATAAGTTTCGGAGAGCAGGGGGGTCGTGAGGACTTTCAAGAGCTGTGGCCTGGTAGGTGCTTGGCGGTTGGATGATGAGGGTCGCCGTGAACCAGGTGCAAACATTCAGCCCTCAGTGGGGACCACTGAAGAGTTTAAACGTGGAGGTGACAGGGTCAGAGTCACGTTTTGGGGACTTCATTCTGGCTTCACCAAGGAGAACCGTTCGTGGACTGGGGCTGTTGTCCAAGGGAGAGACGGTGACGTCCTGGACCAGATGACAGACTTTGGTCATCTTCTCATCCCTTTCGGCCCTGCCTAAGTCTCTTCTCTCTCTCAGCGCTTTCCTGAAACCTCCAGCTTCCGCCAGCGTCTCCCTCCTTTAAGCTTTGATGGCAACGTTGTACCGGTCGTTTCAAGCTTGAGGATGAGCGAAGGCTTTGCTCCTCCGCTCTCCCCGTTAACCCCGGAGCAGGTGTGTCCACCTCCGCGCCACGCCAGAGGGCGGCGTCTCACTTCTCTTCGCCTTGCCTCCCTTCCATTGACACGCGGCCCGTAGTGACTTCTGCGTTCGGCCAAATCGCTGCTCACATTGCCACTGGTGACTTACGCCCAATGTTTCTCGTGATGTTCTATTTCATGATTGCTCCTCGGTCACTCGACCTAAAAACAGCTGTCCCCCCACCTCTCTCCTGGCGCTGTGTTCCTCTCCTTCACCACGTTGGCCGCGATGCGCAGTTGGAGCTTAATTCGATTTGCTTGCTTATTTGTGCTTTTTTCTGCCTCCTTCACCAGACTTGGGGCCCATCGGGATGGGAAACCACGTCTGTTTGTTGTTTTCACTCTGTCCCGAGCACGAAGCACAGTGCCTCGTACACAGTAGTTGCACAATAGATAAACGTTTCTTGAGTGACTATGTTATTTTTCTGTAATTTTTCTATCATTCTTGCGGGGAGCGCTTGGTTCTCAGAACACGTTTGAGGTACACGCTCTTAAGCTTAGAGGAAACGATGAAAATGGAGTGCAGAAGTGGAAACCGTAAGCCGTAAAATGGGGCAGCGTCCAGAAAACGGCCTTCTGTAGCAATGATTACAATTTATGTCAATGACTTGGGCACGGAACGAACTTGTCAAGCCCCCTGGAGAGAGTGGGGCCCACAAGACAGGGGAGAAATTTTGCACGTCCAAATGACAGCTCTAACAGATGAATGTCAGGATGAAATTCAGCAGATGAATTTCAGAAGAACAAGATTATTTTAGAATTGGTTTTGAGTTTTAGGCCTTGCCTTCTTTCGTTTTCTAAGACATAGCCAACCTTCCGTCCATTCTTCCTTCCCACCTACTTGCCTTCTTTGGTTCATGCATTCTTCCAGCAAACATTTCTTGAGGGTGTGAAACATCCCAGGCTCTGAGTCGTGCTGGGAAGAATGGGATTTTTAGAGAAGCGGTTGGGTAAACTTTTAGGGTACTGACAGTAAAGTACACCTCTGCGTTGCAGGACCAGGGAGAGGCCTTAGCGAAAGGTTTCCAGCTGAAAGACTGTGTTTATCTAGGTTTGATCCCCCTCCACCCACACCCCCCAGCTTCTCTTTCAAAGAAGATATTGAGAAAGGATTG
>NW_006433950.1:4325213-4342728 GCF_000325575.1 Pteropus alecto | reverse complement strand
ACCCTCCCAAATCACAGCTGAGCCCCAGTCGCTGGGTTTAACATCAGCCAGAATTCCACATCCACTACATGGTTAAGAGGAACTTCTAGCTGGGGAATATAAAATTGTAAATGGCACAGATAACGTCAGTCTGAGTTACTGTTTTCAGAATGACACAGATGTTAGGATAAGGGAGCATAAATGGAAATTAAAGGGAAACAAATTCGGAACAGATGTCAGGAAGCATTTTTTTCATGCGGAGAATCACAAACGTGTGGAATGGCCTACCAGGCTCGATTGTTAAGGCAAAGACACAGGGGACATTCGAGAACTGATCAGATGGCATCATGGGGGAATTAAGCAGTAAAAGAGGAAATGAGTGTGCATACGGCGACCGGCTTTCAGCTAATCCTCAACAATGTCCGTGTTCTTACGTTGCTGGTGCTTATATACTTACCTTGGATAAACACACATAATTTCTTTGCATTAGTTGTCACAGATTGCACCAACCTCAAAATAGTTATTTTTACATCATGAAGATGAGAGAGAAAGAGAGAGAGAGAGAGAGGGGATGGGGGGAGGGGGGGGAAGAGAGAGAGAGAGAGAGAGAGAAAGAAAGATCAAGCTCCTTTCATGCAGTTATTTTTTGGAGGGAGGGTGTCTCAGTCATGAATCGTACATGAAAAGTGAACAATTAAAATTATCTTGAACCAAAGAGCAGGATGTGCTCATAAGCAGCCAGCCGTCTGCACCGCCTTGTGCAGCTGGGGTTCTAATTCTCGCTAAGTTAAGTACATGACCTCTCAAGGATTCCACGGGAGGAGTTCTCCAAGGCTTTCTCTGCTTCTGTCCCCCCAGCTAATAGCCTCATGGTGGCCAAGTCCTCCGAAGAATATTATATGTAGGAGAAAGGAAGTTGAGCTAGTTCTCAGTGTTCGACAGCTACTCACTGCAAAGAATTGGAACCAGGGTGGGACAGTAGGGAATTTGCAGCCCCGTGACCACTGGCCTTTCTTTCATTGTACCTTCCGAGCAGCCCCAGGGAGACTGTAACCAGGTGCCCCTGTAAGGGGGTATCACTTGAGGGATGTAGCTTATGATAATAGGGAAGGAGAGAGAGAATAGCAATGACTCCATGCCCCAAGGGAAGGTAGTTGAGGATAAAAAGTAGAGTAAAACCTCATTAATCTGGACGCTGCTAATTTAGAATGCATGAATAATTCAGACCCTCTGGCTGGGCTGAAGTTTACCTTTGTACTAGATACGGAGAAAAAGGTTTGCTAAGCAAATTAGTAGTGTAAACAAGATCGAGGGTGGGGAATATATAACCTATTTAAGTGAACAAATTGTTTTCACATACTTAGTAGAACCATCTGCAAAGGAACAATGAACAGGTCAATTATAAGTAATCCTGGTCTATTCATTAATTTCCGTCTGCTGGGTATCCATACTTAGCAAAATCTCATCAGCATTAGAGGAATGCAACTCAACGAGCAGGCAGTTTGTAAAAGTTCACATTTAAGTCGATTTATATTGTCTTTCATCATTTACTTCAGGTTTTAAGACTTGAAAGACCTCTGGACAAACATTTCTTGGACTCTGTCTGTTCCCTTTATTTCTAAGCCTTTAGGTTTGAGAGGGTAGAAAGACTGACTTGAAGAATGAAGTCCTGAGCTATGCCGGCCCCAGGGCAAGTACGGAAAGCTGGTTTGGCCAGCTCTACAGCTACTTACCAAGAGTAGGGTGCTGCAGGGTTAAAAGTCTGGGTTCTCATCTGGTCTCTGCTAATAATCACCCGTTGGACCTGGGGAATCCACTTACTTCCTTTGGCCCTCAGTTTCCACATGTATGTATAAATGGGATGAAATTAATGATTTTGAAAGATGCTTCCAACTCAACAATTCCATTATCCTCATTTATCTCTTCTGAGACAGCTTCTCATCAGTAAAAAAAAATATGTAATAATTCTCATGCTGTTGTCATAAGCCAATGATATAGCGAATAAAGTACGGAGTATAATTCTAATATGAGCAACAAGTAAGAAAAAAGAGTCAGTCAAGAGAAATTCTTATCATGTCTCTGCTGCTGTCATATCCTGAGAATAAACTCTTTACTCTCTGCTTGGGACACCCTGAGTTTCTTTTATCCTTCCTCATCCGTAGACTTCTTAATAACTTTTTCCCACGAGGTGACATCGGAGGTCTCACCCCTCCTCCCTCCAGCCTGCTTAGCCAGCCTGCAGAGCGCCGCATCAAGGGCAAGGTGCTGAAGCAGAAGCATCCTCTAGTTCAGCGGATCAGCGAGCGGTAAATTGGGCCAGTGGAAAAGGGTGCGGATGGCTTTCTCTCAACCAGAGATCTTGTTGCCATACTCCCCGCCACCCTCAAACGCTTTCACGGATTGTGCTGATTTTAATTCTACAGCTGGGGGTGAACGTGGAACGGCCAGTGGGCGCGAGTTTCCCTTTGGACTTCAGTTCATGTCAGTCTCTGGTCCTGCCAGTCGCCTGCCCGTAAAGGAAATTAATCAATTAAATATCGATTTTAAGTGTCGTTCCCATTTAAGCGATTCTTAACTAATGCTTGGTCAACGACCTTTAAAAGCTTTGTCACCTAAACACGTCATCACCCAGCCCTTCCAGATGGAGACTCGGGGACCAGGGCCGTGTTGGGCTTCCTTAGCTGTGGTTGGTTGAAGATGCTTACTTAGGTCCTTGAAAACGTTTGACACATATAACTCAGTAGCAGAAGAGCTTCAGAGATTTGCTAAAATCAGATGTAAATCTCATTGATATGTACTGTGTTCAGATTACAAGTTCTCTGTAGAAAATTGGAGAAGGCTCCAACTGGAGAAAAATGTGGTGAGTGCCATGAGTAGCTTTTGTGGGCTGAGCATTTTTAATCAGACTCTACGATCCTGGTACAGCCTCCCAGCAACAGGACCCTGCATCACAGGGACTCTTTGGGTGACTTTTATTTAAATGAAACTCATCGGGCTTGGAAAGTCAGCGTCTACGGAATTAAAAACTTTGGTTAAAACAAAGTTTTGGCGAGGTCGTTTGACATCCTTGAAAACTAACCCAAGTCGATGCTGTGCCTGGTACAATTGCTGTCACAGCGTTGGTTGTGTTTCTAACATTTGTCAGCAAGCTTCTTTTTATGTCTCTTTTTTTATTGACTGCTTGCTATAAGCTCCATCCTGTGAAAAGTACTGTGAGCTTTGCAGACAAATAAATACTTAGTTCTACATTTCCAGGAGTGTCAGTCTTGGTGAGGGGCAAGACATAGAGACCAAAGGTTGCAAAACAGTAGACGTGGCCCGCAGATATCATTTGTTTGGTATATAGTGTCTTGTCATCTATAAGCAAATATACAAAATAAAAACTAAAGTTCGATGGTTGTCGACATTTAGAAATGAGGTGTGTTCGCTTGAAAATTGATAGTTCAGACTTCTCTGGAAAAATATCGGATGACGTGAGAACCCAGGCCCACATTCTTTCACGGTGACAGCTACCTAAGCGGTAGCTACTTCCTTTTGTTGAGAAATGACCTCTCTAGTTAGCAGGCACCAGTCCCTCCCTGTTGTCTTAATCCAGCCTCCCCACTCACGTATATTACCTGCTTTGCTCCAGTAGGCATATGTATTTATAATCCTTGGAATAGTTACATAAGACAAACAGACAGACAAAATGCATGGTATAAAGACCATGGGTGGAATGACAAGGTGACGAAGGACTACGTGACCCGGTTATCTGGTAATCCTAGTTTGTCATAATTGATTGGGAAGATGTCTTACAAAATGACTAATAATTATGAACTGAAATTTTCAAATGCATTAAAAAAACAGGTGAGAGGAGCATTAACGCTATCCCTTTGGTAACGTCGCTGTCTGTGGCTCGTGTTCCTGTATACTTCTGTAACAGAGGAAGAGTGGCATTATGGCTATGACTAGTTCAGTTGTAATGCCCATGGGAAGGTTGTCACCACGTGAGTGACTTCTTCCATCATGCAATAAATGTAAAAACAGAGGCCGAGGCTTTTAGAATAATAAACCCCTGTGTGGTCTGGAAGACTGGCCCAAGTGTAGCCCCCGGACAGACACCTCCCTTGTTTGATGACAATTGGTATGGTCCCAAGGTCAAGCTGTGGGTAAGAGGTCAAGTAGAAGATGGTCTGCAGGGTGACATATTCCCACAAGGACCAACTCCGCTTTATGATACCATGGTTGGGTACGTGACTCAGACCTGACCAATGAGGATTTCAGTGTCCCCTTCCACGGTCGATCCGGGGATGGGCATGTGATCCAAGCTGGGACGCGAAAAGTCAGCCTTGGGAATTTTTCTACTAAAAGAGCAGCGTTCTTCTTGCCGGGGTTGCATAGCTGGTGGGATGGAAGCGGGAGCTGCAGGAGACCCTTCTCGCAGTCACCTTAGGAGGCTCTGGCCAAGACTACGGCCAGTAGACGAAAACAGGGCGACGGAGGCCTGTTCGTGCTGCCTTGCTCCAGCTGTGGCTTAAACTACACAGCTGTGCTTCTTTCTCTCCTTTGGCACTCTTCTTTTGCGTTAGTAAGACTGGGCATTACTTAATAAAAGATGGCAAGTGCCTTGATCGGGAGAACCCCTGTCTGTAGGAGGGGCACCTAACCTGATTCAAGAGGGCAAAGAAGGCTTCGCAGGTGAGTGACATTTAAGGTGAGTGTCGAATGATGCGTAAGGGTTAGGCATGAGGGGTGATGGAACGTGCTTTGGCAGAAGAAATAGCAGGTGCAAAGGCCTGGAGGCCAAAGAGAGAGGATTATAATTTGGCCAGAAACATCAGGTTGAAGAGAGGGAGGGAGAGGGCGAGGAAGAAGAACGGAACAAATGGAGAAGGAAGGAGGAGGAGACGGAGAAAGCAGTGGCCAGGGCCAGATCGAAACGCGCTTCGTGGAAGATTTATTACAAAATTTTGACATAATTTTTAGGGGATTCAGACCAAGCTTTAAGTACCATAGAGGAGGTTGCTGGGGGGCAGGGGTGGAAGGTCAGATCTCCTTTTGAAAGGATCGTTTTGACTGCAAGGTGGAAGATCAATTAAAGAGAGAAAAAGCAGGCAGTTTGGTAATTAGTAAAGAGGCCGTTGGAGTGATCCAAACGAGAAATCATGGTAACTTAGGAAAGTGTAACGAGAGTGGGCTGACCACGAGAACACGGCTTGGGAGGTATTTAGGGAATAGCATTTACGTGGCGAGGGACTAGCAGGAATCAAGGATGGCTCCCAGGTTTGTGGCTCAGGTAGTGGGTGGGACATGGCACCGATGGGTGAATAAGGAACGCAGGAGGAATTTATCGTGTACGGTAAGGATCGTTTTATCTCCTTTTGAAAGGATCTCCTTTTGAAAGGATCGTTTTGACTGCAAGGTGGAAGATCAATTAAAGAGAGAGTTTGGGATGTCTGTGAGCTGTCTAGGTAATAGTATCTAGAAGAGTTAGGTGTGCATCTCTGAAGCTGAGGAGATCGAGCCAGGCTGGAGAGTGAGATGTGGGAGTTATCCGTATGCTCGCATTGAATAGTACCAGACGCCAGGAGACGGTGCTGACCAGGGAGAATATGGGACCGAGAAGAGGAGGCCAAGACGTCCTACAGAACAAACTGGTTGGGATGGGTCTGTTGCACTGGGAGGAGTGGGAACACCAAAGGCACATGTCCTCCCACCTTTTTCTGAAGGTGACCATTCCTAGCATGGGCAAACACTTGGGGTTCTTTTTATAAGTGAAATTTTCAGTTGCTATCCTATCTGAAGAGAGGCAAAAGTCACTTCTTGAAGGCTTGCTCTAGTTACATAAGCTTAAGGTAATCAGTCACTCCCAAGAGCAAATTAGCAGGATTTCTTTTGGCCTGGCAAAGACTGCCCATCCCAAAGAACCCATAGTGGGAGAGGAGGTAGGCACTTGGCTTAGGGACCGTTGAGCCTCCTGGGAGAAAGAGGCACACTCTAACAAATGTCACAGGAACAACTAACTCCCTTTGAAATGCAGTGTTACTAGAACCCCCTGAGAGACTGGGATAATCCAACACGAGGTCTGTAAGCCAGCACCAGCTCACCTTGGGGCAAGGTCACCATGGTCTTGGTGTTTTGCTTACATATATATCCTATACACACTGGTTGCGAGATAGGTGTGTGACTGCACAGGACCAACGTTCAAGAGTGACGTTGTTTCCACATGGCAAGGGTATTTATGACAACCCTGGGAAGCTTTCCAGCGCTTCCAAATGAGACCCTGGTTTTATGCATAGCTAAGTAGAAGCCCACAGAGGAAGATTGTGGACATGCTACTGATATAGGCAGATGAGTGATTAAGCAATTATTGGCAAAGGAAAGAGATTACTGTTACTTTTACTGTATTTGAATCCCAACCAGTTAAAAGGTCATCAAACATTAAGATCCCCATGAAGACCTTCTTCAGGATCACTGCCATGTGTACTCCACTTCTCCCCACAACCCCAGTTTTCCCTACTCTGAAATAGAACTCTGGCCAGTGTAGGAACGATTGCACATAACTGGAAATATATAGCAAATGCTCTTTGCCCTTAAATGAACCCCTGCTAGGTTCTAGAATAGTTTTCTTTCCCTTAGAATGTGATCTTTGAAAATGTTATAAGTATTATCAGGGTGCATGGGTCTCTATACAGACTATTTTTTAATATACTGTATAGAAACATTGGGGGTTGTAAAGAGTGTCCTAGAAACGTGGTTTGTGAAGTTTCAATGAATGTTTCTTCTCCCTTTTACAGACTTCCTTAATCAATGGAAAAGGACTTTCTAGTCTGATTTCCCCCATTTCTCCATGTAATGAAACATGGGCATGTGATTCTGAATGCATTTGGGACAATATGATAGCAAAGGGATGCTCAATTAAGAATACACAAGAAACAATATTAATTTGTATTTATTTATTGATAAACTCAGGGATCATTTATAGGACTTTTTAAAAAGTTGTAAAATTTTCTCTCTGATTTAGGGAAAATAATTAGGAGTAATGCAATAGTTAAATTTCACAAATGTCCTTCTTTGGGGCCTGTCATTTGAACATTTTCATTTATGTCTATTAAAAATTTTTAAACTGTTCATTAATTGCTTTTGTCAGTAGTTATTATATTCAAGATTTCTATTAGTTTTTAAGTATCTCATTTTGTTTTCTTCATTTTTCTCATTAAAGAGACTGGCTCAGAAAAATGATTTCAATTCAGTAGCCAACAACTGCCCATCCATTGTAGATTCTGCTAATAAATTATATGTTGGTTCTTGTAGAACTCTTGAGACTCTAACAAAGATCTTGAAAAACCAAGGTTGGATGAAAAAAAATGTTTCTTCTGTTGTGGTTTCTTAGAGAAGATTGAAGAGCTTAGAGAACAACTTTAAAAACACAGTGATGTGATTCAATTAATGCAGTAACCTTAGATTAACTTTATAACTATATCTTGGTTCTGACTGTCTTGGTTGACGAACATTTGAAATAACTTAAGAAAATAAGAAATAAAATAGAAAAGAAGTCTATTGAAATATAGATTATAAAAACTGGTGAAAATTAAAATGAATAAATCATATTAACATAACATAGTTCGCAAAAGTGTCCATCAGGTTTCCTCCATAGGACCTATGCTGAGTATTGGCACAGCGAGAGAGCTGATGGACTCACAGTGCCTAGACATAAAAATTCTGCTAGTGAAAGAGGCCATCAATGACCATAAATCATGTCTCTGCTCTCAAGACAGTTGAAATCAGAGGCGGACTCATACTCACTTAGTTACAACCCAGCCACTAATCTCAATTCTTGCCTGAATCAAGGTGATCAATTCCTCAACCAATTTCCTTGACAATAAAAAGTTAATACCAACTATAGTCTCTAATTTATTTTATATGACTGTCTGGCATATAGTAAACATATAACACATGAGAAGAAGCAGGAAAATCTGATCCATAATCAAGAGAAAAAATAGCCAATAGAGATAGACCCACTCATATAGCTCTCATTGTTGGTGGGAATGTGAAATGATACAACTCTGGAAAACACTTGGTAATTTCTTATATAATTAACTATGCACTTGCGATAAGACACAGAGATTCTACTCTCAGGTACTTATCCAAGAGAAAAGAAAAGACGTGTCAAGAGAAGTCATAAATTCTTGTAGCAGCTTGTTCATGTTAACCAAAACCTAGAAGCAATTTAGAAATGTTCAAAAGGTGAAAGGGTAAGTTCTTCAGGCTGAAGGGAAGTATTTCCAGTGGAACAGGCAGAACTCCAAGAAGGAACAAAGAGCTCTTGAAAAGGTATGCGTGTGAGTATATGTAAAAGATTATTGCCTGCCGAATGCAACGATAATACAATCTTCTGGTGTTTTATAATGTGAAGTGGAATATAAAACCACAGTAACAAAGGGTGAGAGTGGTAAATCAATTCTAAGTTTATAATTTTAAGATTAAAGATTGGTGCTGAGCTTCCTGGTAGCCAAAGCAAAAAGTAAAAAGAAATTTACTATTTTCAAAATCATTTGTAGAAAATTACTATTTCCAAAATCATTTGTCCACAGAAAAATCCATTTTTGTTCCCCAAGAGAAATAAAACTTTTTTTGTGAGGCCTAAAATAAAATTTGAATTTGCTATTTATAGAGGGGACAGTAAATATAGTGGATGGTGTACTCAAAAACCTCCCTATAATAAATAAAGTAGTGGGTTTGTTTATTAGTTTTTTAAAACATCTCACAATCTAAGCCAGTGGTGTAACATCAGGGCATGGCTGGGTGAAGGCAGCTTGTTCATGTTAACCAAAGGCTATTGTCATGGTGGGCAGTACAAAGTGCTTTATAACTCAACCTGAAATTGCTGTCTGATTGGTCAGAAGATCATTTCTCTCAGCCCTTAATCTCATATTAATATCTTGAAATGACATTCATGAACATATTTGAAACATATTTAACTCCTGACATATCAATAATTGCTTTAAATGTAAATGATCTAAACACACCAACTAAAAGGCGGAAATTCACAGAGTGGATTAAAAAACACCATCCAATAGGTGCTGTCATTTCAAATACTTAATACTAGTGAAAATTTGAAACAACAAAAACCCTGCAAACTTATACTTTGCTCAAGTCGATTAAAATTAGTCCAATGAATTTGCAAAATTATTTGACAAGTCGCTTATTGAAGACTAAATCCAAAACACAAATAAAAATGAAAACAACATAAGCACTGACTAGTACTGAATACTATTCCTTTCTCAGCAACTTGTAGATAATATGTGTTCATATTATCAGGTGAATATTTTGGGTCAAATTATGATCTTTTTCCTACCTATATGACTCAAAAACTTCAGTCCATTCAATCCACATCAGCTTTGCAATTGGTCCAGCCTGTTATTAACACAGAGGTTTAAAAATGCTGTGCTTTGAACAAGAATCTAAGTCCCTTATTCCCAGGAACATGGTTATCATCGAAACAAGTCTTCAATAATCTAGAGAAAATGAAATTATATTTTTGAATTAAGGAAGAGAAAAACTAAAGTTAACCAATACTCGGGTCTGCTGGTGTATAGTGAAATACTTTTATCTTTCTGTCACTACTGTACTATCGAAAAAAATGTTTGCATCAACAATTTTTAATATTTTACTTTCTTTATCTCTTGATGTTGAAAGGTTTTTTTGAAGACATATTTCACCTCCTTCTTCCAGAAATTTTTGACCTGTAGAAGGATTTGTATCACTCGATAATGCCAGGGAATATCTAATGATATTCCATTACTTAGGAACAGAAATAGAAGTCTGCGTGGTCAGGAAGTTTGCATAATCTTACTAAAACTGATAAAAAAAAAAAAAGCACGACATAAGAAAATCAGTCTCAATTTGGAATATAGAGAACATAATCCTGAATAATATATTAGCAAATATAATATCTCAGGCTCAAATCAGGGGAAAAGAAAATCTTTTAGCATGCATTGCTATGTATATATAATCACTTATGGCCCCCCACACATTGATGAAAAGAGTCCTATAAACTGGAGTTTTCAAAACATTTTATTTCATTGTTAAAAAAACAACAACAACTCTGTGGGGGTAGTTAGACATTCTGAGTAATGGAATATAATCCTGTCTGCTTACTGCTTTTCTGGTTTTATATTGCTGCAGTAAATTATAGGCAACTTTATGATAGGATTCTTGATTTACTTTTAAAAAAGATTTTAGGTTTATTATTTATTCTAACAGACTTCTATAAATGCTCCATAAATATTAACTTATCTGATGAATTCTAAATATCTGATGAAAGTGGAAAAACATTATATCTGATGTATGGCGACGATATGACAACATTCTGTTTTTATGTTGTTTGTTCTTTTTTATTTTTGATAGCAAAAAGTGTAATTAATTAACAGCTCATGTCAGTAATAAGAAAAGATACAGAATTAATGTAGTGAGTTTTAGGTTCTTTTACCAGGAGTAAATACATCCTTATTTCTAGACGTTTAAGGTCCTGTTTTTGAAGTTTTCCTAAATTCAAATTTATTAAAAACTTTTTAAAAATTTGCTACTAGAATTTATTTTCAATAGAATCAAAGCTTTGTTATTAAACTAGAAAAATGACCAGTGTCACATAGTCATGCTTTCCCTCTTATAAGGTATTTTGAAAATGAGGTGGACCTGTGGCTTCTGTGTTCCAGGAGACTTCCACGCTATATAAAATTTTAATTAAGTGCTCATTGTCGTTTTGCTGGTGGTGGTGTGCATGTGTGTGTGTGTGTGAGGGGGAAAGGGGAGCGAATGAATGAATGAATGAGGAAGAAAGAATAAATGAGAGGGAGGGGTGGAGAGAAAGAGAAAGAGAGAGAATAAGAGAGAAGCTGTAAAACGTAGAAGATGGTATCTCTCCCCCAAGCGGAAGAATAGAATAGAATAGAATAGAATAGAATAGAATAGAATAGAATAGAATAGAATAGAATAGAATAGAATAGAATAGAATAGAATAATAGATGCAGAAAGCCATGCGGCAGGAAATGCCAATCTTTTAATACTGGATCTTATTTCTTTATTTAATTCAGAAATTGTAAAATTATAAAAAAAGTCTACTAACAAGTTAAAATTGTAGACCATGGTGACTTCCTCTTCAAAGGAGTCACCCCAACCCCCGATTTCACTATGCAGATAGGAAAGATAAATGACAAGAAGTCCATCTGTGTTTTCGCAATAAATAAGAAGAATGTGGATAATGCTTGTGTATATAATATAATAAATTATAGTTAATATCTCTCGAGTATCATCTATGTGCCTGTCACTGCGCTAAGAGCCTTATGAATATGATTTTGGCTATCATTTACCCCAAACCTGTGAGGTAGGTGCTGTTATTTCCATTTTTAAAAAATGTTTTTATTTTTCAATTACAGTTGACATACAATATTAGTCTCAGGTGTACAACGGACACCACCTTGACCGCACCCCATCTTGTGTCTCCCTCCCCCCCCCTCTATATATATATACACACACACACACACTGGAGAGTAAAAGCTTAGGAGCAGATCATTAATAAAACTGAATTGCACATTGAGAAAGTTATTCCCTTTTAAACTGTTTCATTTCTTGTGATTTCAAGTCTCAGGAGCTAGTGTGATTGTATTAATACCCCGGTATTAATACAATACCCTGGTAACATTTGCTAATCAATTTCTCTCAAGCTCTTGCTCTTTCTCACTCTCTACAGACCGAGAGATCCTCAGGTTCAGGAGACCCCGAAAGCAATAGCTTGTAGCTCCATTGTACCAACATGATTTTTCTCTAATTTTATTTTTTACTGAATATTTTCTATTTATGGTGTGTCATAGGGGTACTCCACACGGAGCAGTATCCCAGGTTGCCTTCGAAATTAATTTAAGTAGAAAAATAGTGAGTCATTTAAAGATACTGACTAAATAATGGCAACATTCATGAAGGTAGGTCGTAAGCAAAAGACCGAAGTTTAAGAAACAGTGTATAATGCTCTGCTGCGTTAGTCATTGACAAAAGTTCGTGCGCACTTTAAAATCCAACTGTATTCACGGCGCACATTTTCTGGAGATTTTAAAATGAAATACATAACACTGGTATTTGTAATACTTGAAATGATCGATGATTCTGAAGTTTAATGTCTCTGAATAAATCGACCGAAATCGATCAAACCAAGATGAGTACTATGAGCAATTGTGATTGTTATTTTAGAAAAAGAAATGTAAAATAAAGAAAAGGTTATTAAGACTTTAGAAACCCTTGATTTAGGAAGGTGGTCCTGAACTTCAAGTTTTGAAGTAAATATTTATTGCTCATTTTTCTATGCCAACCATTTTGCCAAATGTCTTAAATGCGTTATTTCACTTAATTCCTGCAATAGTCTCATAATAGAGAACCGTGGTTGTCTCTGTTTTGCAGCAAATATAGGTCTTCCATAGATTAAGTAACTTTATCAATGTAATGAACTTCAATTTTTGATTCTTCTTAGGTAACCCCTCACATCCACTGTAGCAACAGTGCCTTTCAGTGAGTGCCCGCTCATCCCAGGACACTGTGCTAAACACTCTGCGGACATTCTCCCCAATTTCTGAGTAACCATAGAAAGGCACGTGTTATAAACCCAGTAAGGGATGAAAGAAATGGCTCAGAGATGTTAAGCAACTTTCTACAATCATATCATTTTTTGAGTCAATTTTGATAATTTTAATTTTTTCCAGAAAGTTGTTCTTTGTTTCTAACTTTCAAATTTAATACCATCAAATAATCATATTAGGATGTATAAAAGGTAGTGCTGTTTTTATCTTATTATTATTTACTTAACATTTTTCTCTCTTTTGTAAATCAGTACTGCAAGAGATTTCTCTTGGCGTTTGTTTTGCTGACTCCAAAGTGTCTGGTTTTTGTTTTATTTATTTTTGCTCTTTTAAAAAATGTTTTACTTTTCAGTGGTAGTCTAAATACAATATCATATTAGTTTCAGGTGTAGAACATAGTGATTAGACGTTTATATAACTTACAAAGTAATCACCCCAATAAAGCTAGTACCCATCTGACACCATACATAGTTATTACAATATTATTGACTAGGTTCCCTATGTTATACTACATGCCCTATGACTATTGTATAACTACCAAGTTGTACCTCTTAATTCCTTCCCCCCATTTACCCATCCCCCTAAAATCCTCCTCTCTGGCAACCATCAAAATGTTCTCTGCACCTGTGAGTTTGTTTCTGTTTTACTTGTTCATTTATTTTATTTTTTAGATTCCACATATAAGTGTAATCGTATGTCTTTCTCTGTCTGACTTATGTCACTCAGCATAATACCTTCTAGGTCCATCTATGTCGTTGCAGATGGCAAGATTTCATTCTTTTTTATGACTGATGTTGCATTTTATATATAAGTACCATTTCTTCTTTATCCATTTATCTGTTGACGGACACTTAGGTTGCTACCATGTCTTGGCTATTGTAAATATCGCTGAAATGCACATATAGATGCATATGTCTTTTTGATTTAGTGTTTCGGGGTTCTTCAGGTAAATACTCAGAAGTGGAATTACTGGGACCTTCTTTGTCTCTTGTTACAGCCTTCGTTTTAAAGTCTATTTTGTCTGGTATAAGTATTGCTACCCTAGCTTTGTTTGTTTGCTTGTTTCCATTTTCATGAAATATATTTTTCCATCTCTTTATTTTCAGTCTGTGTGTATCTTTTTCTCCCTGTTCTTAAAAAAGTCTCTTAAACATTTCTTGTAATACTGGTTTGGCGATGATAAACTTCTTTAGGTTCTTCTTGTCTGGGAAGCTCTTTATCTTCTCTTCAATTTTAAATGATAGCTTTGCCAGGTAGAGTAGTCTTGGCCATAGGTCCTTGCTTTTCATCACTTTGAATGTTTGGTGCCAATTCCTTCTGGCCTGCAAAGTTTCTGTTGAGAAATCTGCTGACACTCTTATGGGAGCTCCCTTATAGGTAACTGACTGTTTTTGCTGCTTTTAAGATTCTCTCTTTGTCTTTAACGTTTGGCATTTTAATTATAATGTGTCTTGGTGTGGGCCTCTTTGGGTTCCTCTTGTTTGGGACTCTCTGCACTTTCTGGGCTTGTTTGTCTATTTTCTTCACCAGGTTAGGGAAGCTTTGCATCATTATTTTTTCAAATAAGTTTTCAATTCCTGTCTCTATCTCTTCTTTTTCTGGTACTCCTGTGATGCAGATTTTGGTATGCTTGATGTTGTTTCAGGGGCCCCTTAAACTATCCTCATTTTTTTTGAAAAAAATGTTTGGCTGCTCTGATTGGGTATTTTCTGCTACCTTATTTTCCAAATTGCTGATTCCATCCCCTGCTTCATCTAATCTACTGTAGATTCCCTCTAATGTATTCTTCATTTCTGTCTGGTTCTTTTTTTCTGTTTTCTCTCTCCATTTTTATGTTTCCTATCTCTTCATTGAAGTTTTCACTGGGATCATTGAGCATCCTTATAACCAGTGTTTTGAATTCTACATCTGGTAGATTGCTTAAGTCTTTTTGTTTAAGTCTTTTTCTGGAGCTTTGTCCTAATCTTTCCTTTGGGACATGTTTCTTTGTCTTCCCATTTTAGCTTCCTTCCTGTGTTTGTTCCTATGTATTAAGTAGAGATGCTGTGTCTCTCGGTTTTGGTAGAGTGGCCTTATGTAGTTGGTGTCCTCGGGGGCCTAGTGGCACAGTCTCTCTGGTCACCTGAACTGGGTGCTCCAGGTTTGTCTCTTGTGTGGCTTGTGTGTGCCCTTCTGTTGTATTTGAGCCTTGATTATTGTTGGCATGGCAGTGAGAGGGATCGACCCTCAGGCTGATTGATTGTGAGGACTTGCTCTGACTACAGTGGAGGAGCTCTTATGCAGGGGCGGACCCTGTGAAGCAGGATTCACTTTAATGGGGCTGTGGTACCTGCTGAGTATGCCCTTTGGGTGTGCCATTTGTGGAGATGACTGGGTGATGATCTGGTGTGATCTGAAGCTGGTCACCAGTGTATTGGTCTTGGGGCCTCTTGGGAGGGGCTCTGTGTCAGTCCAAGGACTGTTGCTGTCCATGCCCTGCTCAGGGTTACTTGGTATAAAGTGATCTGCAGATGGTTATCACTTGTGCTGGGCTTGACGGTGCTTGGGAGAGGTTAAGCTGCAAACTGAGGCCAGCTGCTGTTAGAGCTGAACTTAGTGCTGCTTAGCAAGAGGTACGGGGCATGCAGAGGCCAGGTGCTGCATGTTTGGGGTTTGTGAACCTTCGAGTGGTTTTAGGAAAGTCTGCAGCATGAGCCAAGACAGACTGTTTGTATGAAAAGCCACTGGAAGCGGCTTAGGTGGGCCTGCTAGTTGGGTGAGGAGGGGTCTTAGGTTATTACTAGGGTGGGGCAGATGCTGTTAGCCAGGTGATGGAGACTCAGATATGGTGCCTACCTGTGTGAGTAGGCTACGTGGTGGGAGGGTTCAACAAAGTAACAGTGGCTTCTGCCAGCACTTCTGTCTGGGAGAAAGCTGCCTTTCCAGCTCTCACCCTGATGTCAGATAAGACAGTTCCTCCCAGTGTGTCCCTGAAGCCTTACGAACCGTTGCCCCAGTGCTGGAGCTCAGAGTGAGTGAGTCCATCAGCTGGTAAGTTTATGCTCAGGCCTTTTAAGAGGAATGCCTGGTATTCCAGCCACTATTTGTCTCACTCAGCCACAATCTCTATTCATTCTCATAGCCAGATGTTGTGGGACTTCCCTCTCTGGCACTGAAACTCTGGACTGGGGATCCTGGTGTGGGCCTGGGACCCCTTGCTACTCCAGGGGGACCTCTGCAGCCGAGGAGCCTTGCCGATATTTAACCCCCATACATAGGTGTGGAACCAGCTTGGTCTGCTTCTCTCCATCTCCTACCAGTCTCAAGGTGGCTTCTGTATGTCCTTATAGTACTTTTGTCCAGCCAGACTTCAGGCGATTCTCAATGATGGTTGTTCTGTAATTTAGTTGTAATTTTGATATGGTCATGGGAGAAGGTGAGCACAGCATTTATCTGCTCTGCCATCTTGGCTGAAAGCCCCCATTTAGTTCTCCACGATCATAGAATTTATAAGTGGCAGATCTGGGATTTGATTCTAAGCTTCTCTGACTATATATGACTCTTTTTTTCTCCTTTTCCCTTTCCTCTTTTAATTTATAAGGAAATTAAGAGAAGGAAAAAAACCTAATCTTTTATACTTACCCTCACATTCACCATTTCTGGTGTTTTTAATTCCATCCTATAGATCTGACTTTCAGTTTCTATGTACAACATGTCCATTCAGCATGAAGAATTTCCTTTAGTATTTATTGTAGTGCAAGTCTGTTTTTGATGAACTGTCTGAGCTTTTGTTTATCTGACAATGTTGTTTTTTCATTCTAATTTTTAAAAGATATATTTTGCTGAACATAAAATTGCGATTTGACATTTTCTGTCAGCACTGAAAATATGTCATTTTATTGTCTTCTGCCTACCTTTGTTTTTCATTAGTTGGCCAACATTCCTATCATTATTTCTCTCTATGTAATGTGTCATTTTTCTCTAGCAGTTTCAGGATTTTATTTTTTGTTTTTCATATTTTGGGAGTTTGAATATGGTGTGACTAGTTGTGGTTTCTCTGTATTTATAATGTGTAGAATTTGTTGAGCTTCTTAGATCTGTTTTTCATTAAACTTGGATCATTTTATACCATTATGTTTAAAAAAATTTTTTCTACCCTATTTTCAATCTTTCCTTTCTTTCTGGTACTGCAATCACACATATGTCACATCATAATGCTTGCTATTGTCCTATAAGTCACAAAGGCTCTGGTAAGTTTTTAAAAATTTTTGAAATATATAATCTCATTGGATAATTGACATTGCCCTGTTTTAAAAACCAGTGATTTTTTTTTTCATTTTATGCTCTTATTACTATCCAGCTTATCCAGTGAATTCTCCATTTCATATATTATACTTTTCAATTATAGAATTTTCATTTAGTTGTTTTTATAGCTTCTATTTTTTCCCCTGAAATTTCCTGTTTACTCAGTAGAACCATATTTTCGCTTAAGTCTTTGAATATGTTTGTAATAGCTGCTTAAAAGTCCTCGACTGTTATTGTAACACCTGAGTCATCTTAGTACCTGTTTCTACTGATGGATTTCTTCTTGATTACGGGTCACATTTTCCTTTGTCTTCACATGTCTAATAATTTCTTTTTGTATGATGGACATAGTACATGATATATTTTAAGGGATCTGAATTATGATGTCTTCCATTAAAGAGTGTTGAGTTTTCTCCTGGCAATTACTTTACTTCGTAATCGTGAGAATGTCCATTCCACCTTGAATGTGTCTCAGTGCCATAGTAATTGTTTTCCGCTAGGCCATGTGGAGTCTTGCCCTGTTCATTGTCATCCAGTTTTTAACCAGGCACATGCAGAGTTTCTCCATACAAACTTCTAAAGACTTTCTCTTTGTGATTCAGGTTCCTTTTCCGAAGTCTGTCCTGCAAGCTTGAGTGGCTTCA
>NW_006433950.1:4305903-4325186 GCF_000325575.1 Pteropus alecto | reverse complement strand
CATCCTGTTTGCTTGGGCTTCATTTACCTTTCTGTGCCATGATCAGGAAACTGTCCCCACACAGAGAGTATAGTAAACATGGGGTTCAACTCATGTATATCTCTTCTTTCTCGCAATTTTTGTGCTGCATTTTGTTCAATGTTTGAAAATAGTCGTCTTGCATATTTTATTCAGTTTTATAGCAATTTATGGTGGGTGTTATTCCATCCTGGATAAAAACAGTAGTCTCCTTCCTTTTTTCTCCTCCTTCTTTGCTTCTATTTCTACCCTGCTCATTTTAGTTTCTTCTCCGATTCAAAAATGGCAATGTTACCATGATACCTTATGTTTATCATCTTTTTTACTTCCTAAGACATGGTGTGGTTTCACTTACATCTTCCAATGCCTCTATTAATGGCATTCCCATTTGTCCGATTTATTTAACTGAAACAAATTAAGTTATCTTGTACGGGCCGATCACTGTGCTGAATGGTCAAGATACCAAGGTAAATCACAGTCTCTGCCTTGAAAGAGTTCATGAACTAATGGAAGCGAGGCATAGAATTAATGAAAACAAGGTAAGATAATTGCTATTGTAGAAGCAGGCAAAATATGTGATGCGAGAAACTGTTGAGAACAGAATCAGGGACCTCTTCATAGACAAGGGGGTGTTGGGGAACAGTCTTGAAGCAGTAGCAGGATGTGAACAAGGGACAGGAAAGGCATCCCACATGGAGAACAGAACGTGCAAAAGCATGGCAGCAAAACCAAGCATATTGTGACTGAGCAGCCACAGAAAGTCACTGTATCTTATGCGTTGGGTGAAACATGGTGAGTCATTAGATTGAGAAGGCAGACTTAGCCTCATTTTAGGGGACCTTTATACAAAGCCCTCGGTGCAGTCATGTAAATACGAAAACACCTCTCTTTGTGCCCTAATGATATGTTTTTAATTAACCAGGCTTTCTCTCTACCTCCCCTGATAGCGTCTTCCAAAAAGCTGCTGTTCTTACTCAGTATTAAAACTTATCAGCTGTAAGTTGGATATTCATGTGGAAAAAATGTATTTTGAACTTTGTCTCATACCATACAAAAAATGCATTCTACATAGATTGTAGACCTAAGTATGAAAAGTAATACATTAATGCTTTTAGAGAAAAAACAGGAGAAAATATCTATGACCTCAGTATAGGCAAAGATTTTTTAAATAAGACACAAAAATTGCTAGTCATAAAGGAAAAATGATAAATTTTAGTATATGAAGATTGAGAACATCTTTCCATCAAAAAACTTAATAAAGCAACCCCAGAACATTTTGTATAACCACAACAGACTCATATAAAAATATACTTAAAACTCCTACACATCAGTATAGAAAAGAGAAGAAAGATGAACTAATATAAAAATGAACAAAACACCTGAACAGATAATTCATGAAAAAAGAGTGTCCGAACAACCAATAAACATATGAAAAAGTGATACATTTCACTAGTCATCCAGCATACAAAGATTAAAATGACAATACAATACCATTCACACAACAGCCAGAACGGCTAACATAGAATGTATAACACCAAGAGTTTGTAGACATGGAACACCTGGAACACCGCTAGAAAGAGTATAAATTGGTACAACCACTTTGGAAAATTGTTTGGCAATCTCTACTGTATACATCCTACAACACAGCAATTCTACTCCTGCTCATATACTCAAGAGAAATTCATACATGTGATCACCAAAGCTATGTACTAATGTGTTTACAGGAGCATAATTTGTAATAGCTATAAAGTGGAAACTACCCAAATGCCCATCAACAGTGGCATAGATAAATAAATGGTAGCATAGTCACAGTGAAATGCTATGCATTGGGTATGAATAATATACAACCATATGCAACAGCATGATGAATCACACAAGCATAATGATTAAAGGAAGGTAGCACACGAAAGGACCTATTGTATGGTTCATTTCTATAGAATACAAAACATCACAACTCATCTATGCTGTTGGAGAAAAGGTAGTGATTACCCTTAGGGGAGTGAGTACAAAGAGGTGTGGGTGGGGGTTCCTTGATATCGGTAATGGTCTGTTGTGTTGTAGTTTTTAATCTGGGTGCTGGTTACACAGATGCGTTCAGTTTGTGATAATTTATTGAGCTGTATATTTGCGACTTGGACGTATATGTGTATATATATATCATCTCTATATCTGTACCTTTATTATATATTTTTTAATTGGTTGATGGCAGAGCTGGCAAAGATTAGTCCCTTTCTTACTGTCAATTAAATTGAGCTGAATGAGAATTTTACAGTTATAATTGCTCTTCTATCTTGAGTGATTGATCCAGTTGATATTTTCTACAGCCCTTATAAGTGCTATTTTAAGGACCACAGTGGCTGGCAGTGGGTTTGGCATCTGTCCCAGCTTCTCTCTTCAAGTACAAGGTGTAATCTGAATTGCTAGCAAATACACCCCTGAAATCAGTTTGTTCTTTGGCTAAGATCAATGGGCTTTAGAGGTGCTCAGCTCTGTACAGGGTTTACCAGATGCACACAGACTTAGAGAGCTGCCACGTGGAGGAGGACTGGCTCACATTTATATACAACACATATTTTATATATATGCATCAGCTCGAAGCCATGCATTTTTAAATAAGTTTATATGAATGTCATATAAGATACTACATATTTTAATTAATTTGTCTGATTACCTATTTAATTTAAAATATAACTTACGACCGACATTCGCCACATTTGATGATTAATGGGAGAGGTCATAAATAGCATGTTTTCCATAAAAAAAAAGAAGACCAAAGCTGTACTTGTCACCAGCCTTATTTCTAGTCTTTTCATCGGAGTTTGCCTAATAATTTCCTTTCTGCTTAAGGAAAACCGTGACCTGAATTTTCTGTCGGTTGCAACCAAAAGAAATCTAACATTAGCCAAAGAGATGCTTCCTTCCCTTTAGGGATTCACGATTCCCTAACTGCTTGGCCTAGGAATGCATCCAGGGTGTCCTTGTCCAAAGGATAGCGGAAGAAATAAAAGAAAGACTTGGGAAGATCTCGCCCACCTCAGCACGCAGGTGGTGCCTCTGGTGGAGATAGAGGGGCCGACTTTTCTTCTGGTTCTGCAGGTACATCAGCCCCGATGTTACATGTAGGAGCGGTGTCATTTCCTCATGAACGACCCCAAAGAAAGCTGGTTAACACGCGAGCACAAACCCGTATGAGATCGTATGTGCAGATAACATCTCAGGGAAAGGCCGAGGGACTGAAAAGTATGCCTGTGGTGTGCTCAGAAAGCATGTTCGCGGCTTGGGGCAGAGGACTTCAGTTACAGAGAAGTGCAGTAATTTGTCCTGAGATCTATAGCCCGAAGGCCTATTACAGACTGAAGCCATCCACACGGCTGCCCCTCGAGCTTCTCCGAGGAAATGTCACCTGCCAAGCGGGTCGCTGTGCTAAAGGTGTTCTAAGAGCTTCCCTGGGTGTCTGTTTAGTGTACCCTCAAGTTCTAAAGAGGGGGTGGGTTCTTGTGGGGCGGGGGCTAGTGGACACTCTTTTTAGCAATACGGGGATATTCCTCAAAAGAAAAAAATAATTGGTTCTGGAGCGCCTGCGTGCCTGAAAGTCAGGGGCGTCTGGAAGACAAACACACAGAAAACGCTAGGTGACATTTCCTCCTTTCTTGTCTGTGTCGGGGTGGCGGGAGGAAGTGGCTGTTTTTCCATGGCGCCCGGTTGAAGACTTAGAGACTCACTTCAAGGAAGACACAAAGTAGGAAGGAGGCGTGAAGGGCATTTCGAAATAATTGGCAGGGAGCCAGCAAGAATCAAATAATCTTGCTCCAAAATCCTACTTCATGTCAGCGCAGTAACCTGGCAGGGACTGCGTGCGGCAGCTCTGTTTGCTCTGGAGTTGTTTTATTATGTATTTTTATTGGTTATTTTTTCCTGTATCCCCTGTTGATAGAGTGTACTTAACTGTTCATGAGTTTGGTTCGAGGGTGATGTTTTTGATTTCCTGAGTAAAATTCAAAGTCAATGGGAGCTTGGCGGGGAGGGGGACTGAGGGCGGAGCTTCTGGTGGCCCCCTGGAACCGGGTCCTGTGCACACGCATCACATCGTGCCACCGACCTGCCTGTGCTCTTGTGACTCCCACCGCCGAGGGATCTTGGCCTGAGGCCTTAGAGTGGCTCTGTGGCCTCTCGGGGTCTGGCCCCTCCCCCCCCTCTGGTCACTTGGTTCTGTTATTCTCACCTCCTCCTCTGTGAGGTTCCAACCACACCTGGTCTTTTCCCAGCTTTTCAAGGCAGCCGTGATTCCTCTCTACGCAGGGCTTTGTGCATGCTGCTCCCTTGGCCTGGGACGCTCCCTCCGACCCCACCAGACTGGGGGAGCATCCCATTATGTGGCCTCATGACTCATTACACTTTTCCTTCATAGCCCGTGGCCTCCATTTGGGTTTCCCCAAAAGCAGAACTAAGACCAGTATTTGGGAGGTGAGCCCAGCAGCCGGGGCGAGAGAATGGTACAGGGAGGTGGGAAGCGGGCAGAGCCAAATAGTGGGTTAACAGGTGAGTCATAGCTGCGGGCGACTGGGCCCCATCACCCTGGGGACCCTCCGAGAGACTGGGGGCTGGCAAACTATGGCCCCAGGCCACTTGCCTGTTTTTGTAGACAAAGCTGTATTGGAACAGGCCACGCTCGTTTGCTTATGTATTGTCTGGAGCAGAGTAGTTGTGACAGAGGCCATACGGTCTACAAACCTAAAATATTTAGTATCTGGCCCTTTAAGAAAAAGTTTACCGAACGCTGCTCTAGAACATACCTCAGATTTGTCCTGTCAAGAGGCAAGGAAGCTGGGATATTTATTCACGGACTCCCTTCTCTCAGCAGCTATCAGTTGTTCCTGGGTGTGTCATCTGCCCCAGAAGTCACCCTCAGGCATAGAGACCTCAGTGCTTAGAGGAGGAAGCTGTCAGCTGGCATGGGAGCTGTGCACCAAAGTCGCAGGCCATCTCCGGGTGGGAAGAGGGGATGTGGGCGTGGCATCCAGAGCACCTACTCTGGTACTTACCACAATTATAGTTGATTAATTAGCTGATTAGTTGTGTTATTATTTGTTTAGTGTCTGTCTCTTCTGCTTTACTCTAAGCTCCACAAAGACAGGGAGCATGTGATCTCATCGATGTCATATTTCCAGACCCTGGAACAATAGCTGGCACATAACAGCTGGCCAAAATGTCTTTTGACTGAAGGATGAAAGAATGAATGGTAATAGATATGAAAGAATGAATAGATAGAGAAACTGAGACTCAGGATAGATGAGGTATTTAAGCTAAGGTAACAGAGATGGGTGCCTAGGCCTTTTGACTATAGACCTAGTACACTTTCCTTTTCACAAGATAAAATATAACGAATCGCTCAGTGTGTATGGATGCTGAGCCAGGAAGGAAGAGGGTGTGAGGGGTTAAGTAATCTGGACGACCATTCCCGACGGGAGGGGGGAAGACACACCCAGAGGCACCGGTTTGAGTTCTCTGATTGTTCATGTCCTTTAGCAGCTCTAGAAGTCTTAAATCGGTAACTTCCGGTCATAAATTTCTTTGGGGAAGATTTTACCTAGAATAGCATTTTCCTGTCTACTTGAGTGTGGTTGAGCAGTGACCAGGGGTCACTAGTGTCAGGGCCAACATAACTGGGGGTACACTTTTAAAAAGTCAAGGGTTAAGACCCGTCCTTCCTCAGTGCCCACTGGTTGTAGATATCCCAACCCCAGGGGTGTTTTTAGGGAGTCCCTGTCTCAGTTGAGATTGCTCCAAAGGAGCCAAGGATTTAAGTGCCAGCAGCTTACCTGGGAGATGCTGAGCACACACCAGCGGGATACTGGGGAAGTGATTCATGGAATACGAGGTTCGTGATTAGGTCAGCTACCACAGTGCGCGGCTGCAGCTTAGCCCCAGGAGGCACACGTGGCCTCAGAATTATCCCACCCGGGGGCGAGGGAGCTGGGAATCTTATACACCAACACTCAGATCACTGGTTGGTGGCTTCTTCCTGGTTTCTAGTCCCCCAGCACTTCCGGCCCGTTCTGCACAGGTAGTGCAGCCTTCTGAGTTCCCGGATGCACCTGGAGGGCATCATGCTGAGTGAAACGCATCAGACACAGAAGGACAAATACGGCACGATCTCACTTCTATGGGGATCTAAAAACGTTAAGCTCATAGAAGCAGAGAGGAGAATGATGGTTCCCAGGGTCTGGGGGAAGCGGTATTGAGAGCTGTTGATCCAAAGTACAAATTTCGGTCATAAGATGAGTAAGTTCCGACGATCTGACGGACAGCATGACAGCCTCGGTTAAGGACACCCTGTTGTAGACTTGGAAGTTACTAAGAGCTCCCACACACCTCTCCCCGCCCCCCCCCCCCCCCCCCCCCCCCCCCACCACCCTATAACTTTAATGTTTTAAGAAGTTTCTGGTCAAAGGGTACAAATTTTTAGTTATATTATGAATTAAGTTCTGGAGATCTGATGTATAGCTTGGTGACAATAGTGAATAATACTGTATTGTATACTTGAAATTTGCTAAGAAAGTAGATCTTAAGTAGTTTTACCACACCAAAAAAAAAAAGGTAACTATGTGAAGTGATGGATGTGTTAATTAGCTTGATGGTGCTAATCATTTCACAATGTATATGTGTATCGAATCATCACATTGTACACCTTAAGTCTATAACATTTTTATTTGTCAATTATGCCTCCATAAAGCTGGGGAGAGCCAACCCCGGGGCACAGAGACCCAGGCACTGGCAGCTGGAAGTCAGCCTGGAAGGAGCCGTGGGCAGGCCGGGCGCTGCCGGCACGTGGTCCCCTTTAGCTGTGGCTGAAGAAAAGCAGTATTTGGTGGTTTAAAGATGGACAGACCCAGGTTTTCATCCGGGTTCCAACACTTGCACCGTGACCTTGGACAAGTTATATGGTTTCCTTAAACCTCAGTTTTCTATGCAGTTGAGGCGCACAGGGTTCCGTCTCGGCAGGGTTCCCGGAACACTGAGCGAGGTCACCCACGGAGAACACAGCGCTGGGCCCGACTTTAAAAAAATGCACCTTCTTATTACTTACTGATTATTATCATTGTTACCGAAAGTGACGCATCCAGGTGGAGGGAAGGAGACTTAGGGGGTGGGGCGGGGAAACCAGGCTCTGGGGTGCCGAGAGCAGCTGAACGCACGCCAAACAATTTAGAGCTGTCCAAAGAACTCAAGCTGCATGAGGCGTCCGTGAGCATTTTCTTCCTTTTCCTCCCCCAAAGGGTCAAACGTATGCTTCGAGTGGGGCATTTCCTTCCATCACTTTGAAAACAACAATTTGCCAGAACATTTTTATTAACCTTGAAACTTGTCCAGTCTGCCGAGGAATAACAGGCTACGGCGATATGTATGACAATAAAGGTCCTAAACACACCTGGCCAGCGAGTGGCACACGGACTCTCTCTTTGCACATAATTAAAGGTTGTTTTAAATGCTGAGTGTGATTGGCACCCAGAGCTGATCTCCCGAGGGAGAGCACTCACGTGGCACACTGCCAAAGGAGGAGGCAACCACAGCCATTTTTCCCCCTAACGCTGTGGCTCCAGGCATCGAAGACGTCAGGCGCACACCAGTGTGAGCTAGGGAGGTGGGCCCACGAGCTGGAGGTGCAGGTCAGAAGGACGTCCTGCAGGCAGAAACGCCCCAGTGGAAGGATCCTATGTCTCCAGCTGATCACATGTGAGCGGGCGGTCGGTCCTCTTCAACCGGGTACCCTGGGAACGGACTTGCTGCATTCAGATAGCTCGTGAGGGACTATTCTCAGCAGACGCTCTTGTAAGGAAGCGAGAAGCCTGGCTTGGGCAGCTGGTCCTCTCTTCTGTTCCAGCTGAGGCCGCTGCCCAGCCTATGGAGCCACCCTTCGAAAGTGTCCCTAATTGAGGCAAGGCAACATAAGCCAATCTTTTAAAAATGATTTTGAAAAACTTTGTCAAGAAGTTATGTCATCATGTAGTTGCCAGAGTGGGAGGATGGAACTTATTTTATTTAACAGCTTTTAGCTTGATTTGCAACTCGTAAATATCCAGACATATGGTACGTGGGCTCCATTTGTAGCCCTGCCCTGGGCCTTAACGCATCAGAGGCGGCCTCAGAGAAGGTGTCCCTTTGGGAGATTCGACTCCGGGTAGGTGGATAATGGTTGGTATTAGCACATAGCCATTTTCCGGCTACGTGACTTTGATATCAGAGGTCGACATCATTATCATCACACCTCTTTCCCAGGTGGAGACATTGAGGATTAGAGAGCTTTATTCTCCAGTTCAAAGGTCATGCAGCTGGCAAGTGTTGAAGTCAAGACCGAAACTGGACAACCGAACCCAGAGCCTGTGTACTACATGGTTCTGTGGCCAAGCCCAAGCAGGAATCTGGTCAGTACTATAGACGCTTGTTCTGGGTCCCACCTCTCTGCTTGCTGAAGTTCTCTTTGAATTTTAAGGCCTGTGCAAATGTCACCTCCTCTATGAAGCCTTCTCTGATTTTCACTAGCCATTTTTTTTTCTTCATTTTGTTTGTATCTTTCTCCAGACACAAGGTCATATACCCTGATTAACATTAAAATTACTTGTACGTATATCTTATTTCCAGAACAAGAGCATAAGTTCCCTGATGCCAGAGAATCTGCCATATTCATCTCTATATCCCTTTGCATTAGCTTTCTCTTGCCATGCAACAAAGTCTCACAACTTAGCAGCTTAAAACAATGCAAAGGGATTATCTCACAGTTTCTGTAGGTCAGAAGTCTGGGTTCGAGCACCTCTTTTAAGCCCACCATCTGTTGGCTGAATTCATTTCCTTGCAGATGTAGGACTGAGGTCCCATTTTCCAGCTAGTTGTCCACGGGGAACTGTCCTCAGTTTCCAGTATGCCATAGCTCCTTGCCACGTGTCCCCCTTAAGCACTTCGCAACGTGGATGTTTGCTTTCTTCTAAGTCAGCTGGAACACACCTTTCTGACTTCCTTTCCGCAACCAGCTGAAGAAAACTGATTTTAAAGCAATCACGTGGTTAGGTCAGGCCCACCCAGGGTCATCTCCCGTTTGCAGCATAATGTAGCAGTCACAGGTGTGATATAATCTTATTCGCAGGTTCAACCCACACCGGAAGGGGAGAAGATTATACAAGGGCCAGTTAATGGGGCTCATCCTAGAACTCCCCAACTATACCTTTCTACCACCTAAAATGTATCTTGTGAAAGTTTGCAATGGAGGGAGTGATTTCTCATTCAACGTCTCTTTGATTTTCCTCCTTAATTGCATTTGGCATGGGAATACAGAAGAACTCAGGATGCTTACATTCCCTCAGTCTGGGAGACAAAAGAAGGAACTTATATCAAAGAGGGTGAAAGTGATTTTGGTCACTCTTACTCCCTTAATCCAGGATTTCCAAAAAACAAATATACTGCTAAGAAACTACGGGATGATTTTAAGTGGCACATGAGCATGTTGATAAATGATATTGAAGGACATGGTGAGAAATGCATTCCCTTTTCAATTCTTTTCCAATACTTTGTACTACATTAAGGAGAAAGTCTCAGTTTGGTGCCAATATGGTCTTAACACCTCCTACACTTGTGAATCTCCCTATTTAACAAAGAGGCTCAGGCTCAGAGACTTAAAGGTACAACAGTATCAAGCCAACACCGAATAGCATTTTTGTTTATTTTGTGCCAATGTTTACATCCCTTTTAATTTGATACCAGCTTTTACTTATAGTAATGATGAAAGATTTTCTTATTCACTTTTATTTAATAAAAAAAGTCAATGTCAATTTAAATAAAATGATCGTATAAATAACGTTACTCATGGTTCCTGGATATGGCAAAAGTCATCGATGTAGGATGTGAATGATGGAAGATGGGGAAATGGCGCTCTAAATCCAGGGGTAAAATGGGCTGCAGCACCTGGGCTGGGGCTGGACCTGCAGGTGAGAGTTAAAAGGAGGCTCAGTTGATGATACCTTAAAAAGGAAATGAAAAAGGCCTTGTGAATGGCCTGAGAATTAGGGGCCTGGCTTCTTGTCCTGGCTCGGCCATTGACCAACTCTGAGCGTCCGCGTCCCCTTCTGGGTCCTCAATGGAAAGTGAGGAGTTTGGACTTGATGATCGATAGTGTTCATTTCAATCCTGATGTTCTGTGATTCCGTGACTGAGGCAGGCCATTACATAGACAACCTCAGTAGCTTTGACCTTCATTTTAATATGTCGCCATGAAAAAACCAATCTCTCCATAGTGATCGCTTGCAGCAGATTTTCTCAACTGTTGCACTATTGACATGTTGGACTGTATGATTCTTTGTTGTGGGGACTGCCCTGGACATAGCAGGATGCTTAGCAGCATCCCTGGCCGCTCTCCATTGGATGCCAGTAGCAGTCCCCCAGTTGTGACAACCAAATATATCTCCGGACATTGCCAGATATCCCATGGGGGACAAATCGCCCTAGTTGGGAATCACTGATTTAGAAAAAACTCATCTGTTTTTGTGTGATATCTGCTCCATTGGTTCTGATAGGAAAATGTTCCTCAGATTCTACCAGTAATAATTTTAAGCTGCGAGATGCCTTCCATGGAGCACTAGGCCACTGGCTCAGTGGATTGATTCATTGATTAATTCACCCACTAATCACCTACTGAGCAGGCACATACTGAATACCAGGCATACACTGGTGAGCAAGAACTTTCAAGAACTCGCCATTGGCCACCATTGATTTCTGCATCATTTCTTGCAAAACATAGTAATTAAGTTATTACTTATATGCCCATTCTTCATCCAACAAATATTTCTCACTCATCTAATTTTCATTAGCACTGTGCTCTTCAGCACAGTGAGCAAGACAGACGTGCTCCCTGTCTTCTAGGTGGTTCCAGCACGCACCACACACCATAAGGCTCTGTCAAGCACTCCAGTGTGACTATGATGAATGAGTAGGAATGTGATGAATGGAAGTATCTCAAGCAGGCTCCAAGCTAGTGAGGACCATAAAGCACGTAACTCATTGAGGTTATTGGAAGACAGGAAGTAGGAGAGAGTCCCTCTGGCTGGGGAGATTACATAAACCTTCACGGATGCATTTGAACCGGAAAATTAAAAACAACATTCATTGTTACTATGTACCTACTCTAGAGATGGGAAAACTTCTCCTGAAGGCGAGGAAGTTAGCCAACGGAATGCAGTAGGCAGAAGAAATGTGAGAGGAGGGACTTGAATTCATCTCTACACATCTATTTGGCACCGAAGCCCCACAGACTCGTCTACTGCCCAGCCAAGTACTAGAGGGTATTGGGAGATTTCTCAAAGGAAGAGAGAAGTTACAGAAGTGTGACGGAACAGCTGGAGGTGAACATCTTCATTTAAACATCTATCAGAAGGCCGTATAAGAGCAAATGTATATCCTTTTCTGGCCTCAAGATTCTAGTTTCCCCAAAGAATCTCATCCCAGTGGGAAAGAGATGTTGTAGCTGGGATAGAGAGAGAATATGGGGGCCATGGCAGGAGAGCTGAGCACAATTTGAAAAAAAGGAAAATTTAGTGGCCAAATTCAAACTGGCCTACACAGGTGTTCACTTGCTTTAGTTGTATAGACCTTCGAATCCTTATGGGGTGTGTCATCAAAGAATGGCTCCCTCTTAACGACACCTATTAAAAGAAGGCTCTTCTCATTCTTCCTTTTGGTTTTTGTTTTTTATTTTTAAATTTGCTTGCAAAATATCTAAACCTCAAAGACTTCACCTGTTAACGAGGACAGAAGTCTCCGCAGGTACTTTACTAGTCTCACTGCTGAGTGAGCTGTATCGCCACAGGGATCATTTTACATGTCCGGCTAAGGAGTAGGGAATATTTTCAGTACATGTTGTACATGACATCAGCATATGTTCCCACAATGTGCTTTCATCTCTATTTGCTGCTCCCTCCCCCTGTGATTTGTAAGTTGTTCATAAATAATACAAAATCTGGGAGCAAATGTAGGAATTTTATCTTGTTCCATCAAAAGACTTTCTGTTGGAGTGGGGATTTTTTTTTTTTTTTTTTGCTAATGGTCTTTAAATATCTTGAAAGACTAGTAGTGTCTAGCCACAAATGACTTAATGTTAAAAAAAAAAATCACCCAAGAATGCTATTAGATTGTGGTCTTGAAAATGTAATAAGGTAGATTTTTTTTTTTGCTAATGGTCTTTAAATTCTTGAAAGACTAGTAGTGTCTAGCCACAAATGTCTTAATGTTAAAAAAAAAATCATCCAAGAATGCTATTAGATTGTGGTCTTGAAACTGTAATAAGGTAAAACATTCATAGTAGAAGGCATTATTGCTACATTATTACATATTAGCAGTCTATCAACCTTTGAGAATTAAACCTTTGGGAAACGCATTGTACTTACTCAGTGGGCTCCAAATAGTAATAAATACCAAAGCTGATGCAGATTTCTTTTGGAAAAAAAAACAAAGCAATTGGTCAAAGTGAGTATGTCTGTGTCTTCCCTAAATTATAGGGTCACTGAGCTCAGGGGGAGGGAGGGGCTTTGTATTTTTCATAGCATCAGGTATAGTGACTTGCATAATGGGTGCTAGAGCTGACTTGTACAGGTTCAGGCAAGCCGCAGAAATTTTGTGAGTCAATTAAAAAACCCATGGTAGTTTGGAATTGGTGATAGTAGGCATATTTACTGCATAGAAATTGATGAACACAACGAATAAGTTGTTTTGTTTTTCTGAGTGTTGGTTTTCCATCACACTACTGCATATAATCCAGTACCTGGTTAATAACAGGAACAACAACAAAAAATCCCAAACTAATGCTTTATGGTTGAGACAAAGATATCTGTTCTTGTCATTTCTATTTAACGTGGTACTGGTTCAAGCCAAAACAATTAGGCGAGGAAAAGACAAAAGGCATCTGTATTGGCTAGAAAGAAATGAAGCCAGCTCTCTTTGCAGATAACATGGTTTTGTATACAGAATTCCTAAAGAATCTCCCAAAAACTATTAGAACAAAAAAGCAAGTTCAGGAAGGCTGCAGGATTCAAGATCAAGATACAAAATCAGTTGTATTTCTATACACTAGTATTGAAAACATGAAAATGAAATTAAGGAAACAGTTCAATTTGCAATAGCATCAAAAGAATGAAATACTTAAGGATAAATTAAACAATAAGAAATACGAGAGTAGTCGTACACTGGAAACGATAAAACATTATTAAAATAAATTAAAAAAATGGAAAGACATACCATGTTCATAGATTGAAGGATTTAAGATTATTAAGATGGCAATAATCTTCAAAGAAATTTACAGATTCAATGCAGTTTCTTACAATATTCCAGCTGCCTGTTTTTGCAAAAATTGACAAGCTGATCTTAAAATTCATATGGAAATGCAAAGGACCCAGAATAGCCAAAATAACTTTGAAGAATAGGAAAGTTGGAGGACTCACACTTTCTAATTTCAAAACTTATTACAAGGCTACAATAATCAAGAAAGTATAGTTCCAGTATACGGATAAACATATAGATCAATGGAATAGAGGTAAGAGTCCAAAAATAAACCCTTACATTTTGGCTAATTGATTTTTGATGAGGGTGTCAAGATTATCCAGTGGGGAAAAAATTGTCTTCAACAAACGGTGCCTAATTTAAAAAGCGAGCAAAGGTTGTGACTACACATTGCCCCGAAGAAGATATACAAATGGCCAATAAGCCTATGAAAAATATTTAACATTAGTCATTAGGAAAATGTAAATCAAAACCACAAGATACCACTTCACACCCACTAGGAAGTCTAAAATTAAAAAGTCAGACAATAACAAGTATTGGTAATGATGTAGAGAAACTGTAACCCTTATATATTTTGCGGATGGGATTGTAAAATAGTGCAGTTACAGTAGAATACAGTTCGGCAGTTTTGCAGAAAGTTAAAAATAGAGTTACAATATTAGCAATTCTGCTCCTGGATATCTAACCAAGAGAAATGAAAGTATGTGCCCATATAGAAACTAGCATGTACATATTCATAGCCTTATTCAAAATAGTCAAAAAGAAGGGTTAAAAAAAAAAAATCCACAAATGTTTATCAACTGATGAATGGAAAACCAAAATATGGTATATTCATGCCATGGAATATGATTTGCAGTAAACGAGAATGAAGTGTGAATACTTTCTCCAGCGTGAGCGACCTTCTTTCACTATACAGTGAAAGAAGCCAGACACAAAAGACCACATGTCCTGTGATTCCATTGACATGAAATGTGCAGTTATAGGCAGATTCATACAGATAGAAAGTAGATAGTGGTTGCCAGGGGCCGGTGGGAGGTGGAATGGAGAGTGATTGCTAAATGAGCATGGATTATTTTTAGCGGGGCGATGAAAATGTTCCGGATACTAAAAACTGCTGGATCGTCCTTTCGAATAGTGAATTTTGTGGTCTACGAATCATGGATCAATAAAGCTGTGTTTAAACATTTTACCAAATGGCAACAGAAAGCCAGTCTAATGGGATAGTGAGAGATGCTGGTGACATAGACAAGGCAGTGGCAGTGAAGATGACAAAAGTAGACAGAGTTGAGACGTAAGATGGAAAGCTGTTTGTAGGGACCACACTCACTATCGCTGCCACACCACCCTGTCCCAAATCAGCTCAAGTTCCAGCTGTGGCGAATGGATCTGGAAGTGATAAGGGAGTGCATTTCATTCCAGGGAGCTCTTCCTCCTCAGCGAGTCACAGATCGCACCCTAAAAGTCATGGTACAAAGCTGGAGTTAAACACTGTTTGGTCGAAGCTTAATCCACAGCAGGGCTGCTTTATTTAAGGCAATTTGGACCTGGATTCAACAGCAGGAAGGAAGGGGCTTAATTAGTATCCCACTCCAGCTGAAGTGCGCCTTCCTCCCTCAGGTCCGTCTTTCACTTAGCTCAGCTCAGCTCATGTTAATGGTGTCCACTACCTGAGGCTTTGCTTCTCTTCACGCAGTGAGCGTGTAACAGGCATTGTGTCATTTGATCTTCATAACACCCCATCGGATCAATAGAGCCATTATTTCCATTTTATAGGTGAGTACACAGAAGCTCAGAGAGTTTAAATAACCTGCTAAAAATCTCCTAACCAGTTAAGTGGTGGAGTTGGAATTTTTATCCAAGTCTATTTGCTAAGTTTATGCTCTTAATCATTACATTTTTTTTTTTTTGCGAATCATCTACGTAATCTGCAGCATGCAATACAAAGTGAAAATGCCGGGCCGCTTGGTTAAAAATTATTCGGAGTTTCAAGACGGAGACACAGAGCATTAAACAAAGAGCGAGGACCTCTCAAAGACAGGCAGGGCCCCGATGGACTGCGTGTCCCACGCCTGGGACGCCAGCTCTGCATCTGTTTCTCCAGTTCGCCCGATGACAAGAATTTACCTTGGAGAGGTCCACAGATTTTACAGATTTCTAGGTCTCTCCCCTGAAGAATTCAATAGAGGGGGTTGGGCGGAGCCCTGAAATCTATTTTTAACAGGTACTTTAGGTGATTCTTCACTGCCGAGCCAATGGGGGAACTTGCAATACACTGTGCATCCTGGCATTTTCGGAGGCCCCGCTCCGTGCTTGGCACTGCGAGCGTGTGGGGGGAGCGAGGGAGGGGACGCTGGTGGGATGGGGGAAAATCAAGTGTCTGCATTAGGCAGAGTTCCCATCTTTCGAGCTTGCCCCCTCTGACACCTCTGCACCGAGAAACGGGGCTCCTTTATTCCCCCAAGTTGAAACCGCCTGAAATTTTCAGCACTGCACGATTTATTCAGAGGAAGTCTTTCAAGAAGGAGTGGGAGTCAGGCCACAGGATTCTAATCTTGAATATTCAGGGAAAGCAGCATGTCCTATTCAACACGGCTGATCAATAATGAGTGCATTCACACTCTAAATGCGCGCATTATGTACAGATACAAAATATACAATGCCCCCCAAACGGGGAAAGACATTTCTGATTGAATTTTTTTGTTTGGGTTTATAAAAATAACGTGTGGTTGCATCAATTACTCTCCATTTCCATGGATACGGGCAATACTTTATTATGTAACTCTACAGCTGTGCCGGTTTTCAATATAAAACCCAGATTTTTTCATCTGTTTCTCTTTCATAGTTACTGAACTGAGATAATAACATCTTTTACCTATGAATGTATTCAATCCTTTTTTTCCTCCCCACCATCCTGCAAACTATTATTGATTAGAATTTCATTTGGCGGCTTTTGTAATAAAATCTGCAGTAAACGTTACTATCGCAGGCAGTGGGAGGGTGGAGAGGCAGAAGGTCATTCTTTATGTATGTCGTGTGTAAATATGTTTGTATAAAGAGCGCGGTGTGTGTGCACTTCTTCTGAGTCTAACGATGAACGTCTTGGCATTGGACTGACTTCCAGGTTGCACTAAGGCAGTTTTCAAATGACTGTTTGTGAAATGTTGGGGAAATATTGCTCTCCTTTTTTATTAAAAAAAAAAAAAGAACCCACTACTCTCTCTTCTGGGGACAGAACTGTGTTTCTGTTCTCTACGTAGCATTTACAGTTTGGTATCATTGTTTTCTCTCCCTGGTGATGCTCAAGGTTGATTGATATGTCGTTCTTTCTAGGTGCCTCTGCACAGAAATGGCTTCCCATCATTCTAGCGGGGGCTGGAGCCGAGAGCGATGGGAAGGGGAAGAGAGAGAGAGGATGTGGCGTGGAAATGCAGGGTGGGCTGGAAAGGGGGCAGATGAAGGGAATGGAGCTGGATGGGATTAGAAGGACTCGTGGGAGGGCGTCTGCTTCTGCGAGTTACCGGCCATTCTTCCGCTAACAACTCAGTTGTGTGTGTGTGTAAACAGGGTTAACTTAGGAGCCTAAAATAGGCCTGAAGGGTCTAACAACTTCCTGAAATTAGATGAGAAAATGCATTTATGTATGTGCATTTTCGGAAGAAAAGATCTCTTATTAGGTAGATTGGGAGGTGGCTGCCTGGCTTACAACATTCCCAGAGAGGTCATTACCCCTTTTGATGACAGAGCCAGCGAAGAGGGTGGGGGTTAAGCCAAATCATCACCATCCAGGTCAGGGATTGACCTAAAAGGTGGACACCTGACCCATGCTGTGTCAGAGTCCCTCTCTGAGAGTTTTCCACATGGCCCAGCTACAACATGTGAGGGTGTTGCCCTGAGAATATTCCCCAGGTCTTTCGCAAGCAGGCGTGCGAAACGGGGGTTCAGCACAGAGCCCCTGTGGGGATGAGGAGGTCAGGTGACTGGCGTACCTTCCGTAATGATTACTTCGATGATTAGTTTGATGATGTAAACGACTGATTAATTCACCAAATCACCGTGGAACAGGAAAGAATGACGACACCGTGGGTCCCCAGCGTCGGGCCCCTCCCCCCAGCGCAGAGGTCTCTCTCAGGAGGGGTCAAGGGCACAGTTCTGCTCCCCACCTTTTCTTCCCAGGCAGCCTCTGGCTTCTCCATCTACTGGATGGTCTGGTCGTAATAACTTTAGCCCCACCTTCTTCACTGAGGTGTGATGAGGCCCTCGTGAGGTCTTTAAAATTAAGTGTTGTTCACATACCCCAAGGAGTTACGTCTGAACAAATGCTGATGTGTCTCGGTGGAAGTGACAGATCTATGCACGAATAATGTCACGCTCCCTTTCTCCACCCGTGGCAGACATCGTCAGCTGATCCTAGCACTCTTTCTGGCTCAACGTAAATGTGACCTTACGTCTTTGTCAGCACAGCCCTCCATGCAGCCTCTACCCCTGATCGTGAGGTGAATGAATGTAAGGTGAATCTCGTCTGTGGTCTCCCATCTGGGTTCTCGAACAGTGGGCGTTAGGGCTGTAGTCTGGGGGATCAATTTCCCAGGTAGTCACGGGAGAGGAATAAAGATGTAATGATAAGTTGCCACCATTTTGAAAAGGACAAAATGGTGTAGCCATTCGGCAAACATAAACAGAAATTTAGGGCTTAGGAGAAAGGGGTTGTGGTTTTAGTTATTTAAATATCTCCGTTGCCATTAATGACAGAGCAGGAACGTTAGCTGAAATCACTCTTAATCACTTCCCTCCAGGCTGTGAGCCTAGAACTGAATGGTCTGACGAGTCAAAACAGGCCACAGCATCAATAAGTCATCATTCCTCTTCGGTCCTGGGAATTTAAGAAAGTGAGAACGTAAGAACAACCCGATGTAGAGGGAAATAGAACAAATGGACAAAAAATTCACTTAAAAGTAACTTTGGAGCAGTTGCAGATGAAGGTGTTTGCATTCCTATTGGTATGTTTACCCAGGAGTGAGCAAGCATATGCAGACCTGTAACTACATCAGCAGCTGTTTAGAGGACACAAGTGGCCTCCTGGTGGGGTCCCCAAGCTTCAGCGGTCATAATTCAAAACCCACAGCAGCTGCATTGGCTCACGCGCTCTCCCCGTCTTGCTAGTGAGTCTTTCTCAGAGTCCACTGGGCAGAGCTGATTTCCTAATTTCCACAATAACTTGTAGGCTGCTAGAGAGTCCTTCCAGAGCTTGGGCTCAGTACCTTCTGGATGCTCCCTCCTAGGGTCACACCCCACCGGGGCTAGGGATGGTCGAATCGGAGCCCGATCCTTCACCCAAGCTGGACCAATAGGATTTTCTTTCCCCACATTTAGAATTAAATTACTGGGTCTCCAGATGGTGTCGTTGGATCTCACAGGCCGTTTGGATGTGCAGGGTAAAAGTTCAGGGCAGTCGTGATGGGCCAGAGCAGACAGGCAATCCTGGAGAACGGGGTGGTGAGGGCTTGGCTCCACGTCCTTAAAATAAAGCCCTTTTAATTCCACTTGGTTTAATTAGATCTCTTTTCTCTGCAAGCAGCCCTGTCCTAACCCAGACTGCTCCCCCAAATCTGGGATGTGTACCTCTGGGGTGCACAAGCTACTATTTAGGCAGCAGGAGAGATGACTATGTGGCAGAATGCTACAGTTTTTTCAAACATCACCACCGATATCCACCCTGAGAAAGTAATTCCCCTTCAGTCCTTCTGATGATCTCAGTTTGGCGCTTGTCTTTAACATCGATGACTCGCTAATTTCCTATTTCAACAGACAGGATGGGGCTGAGGCTAAGGGCCTTCAGCAATCGACATTATCTTGCTAGAATTTAATAATATTCTCTTGCATTTAGGTTTAGGTTGCCTTTTTTTTTTTTTTTTACCATAGGTGATCTTACTTTTACTTTTCCATTGCCC
>NW_006433950.1:4302646-4304771 GCF_000325575.1 Pteropus alecto | reverse complement strand
CCTAAGGGGGGGTGGGGCAGTGGTTAGCCTCACCTGAATGGAAGGACAATTCGTCTAAAGAAAATTAAGGTGCTTGTCCCACGATTAGAGATGGCGGGCGAGTACAAGCAATGGATGTCTCCTCTAATCTTTCTAGCACATCTATTACCTGCCTTGTTTGTATTTCCCTGTGGTCCCGACTTGTCAGGCAAATATTATGCCTTATTCATCTCTCTATTCTGACAATGTTTGGCATGGTACCAGGGACCAGCTAAGCACTCAGTAAATGTTTGTGGAATCGAATTGAGGTGTAAGCACTTGCATTATACATTTATTTCGAGAGCACAGTGGGCATTTTCTGTATCCTGACGGTGGAGACTGTATTTCTTGTACTTTTTCTATGGTGGTGGTGGGCAGAAGAGAGTGGAACAGAGCTGGTCCAAACGCAGCCCTAGTCTCACCACCAGATCTTTTTCCTGCTGCCTGGTGTCTTGGGGACCCTGGCCAACCCAGCTGAGAGCTCATCTCCATTTGCAACAAATTAGAAAAACAGCATTTTCCCTTCAGTTGGCCTGAGGCACAGTCTTTCCCTTCCAATTTGCATTGCATATAAGTACCAGCTCTTCCCTTGGATGTTTAAGGACAATCTAACACTTCAGTTGTTTTTCCTTATCTCTCAGATTTAAAAGAGAAAACACATTTTAGAGCCCTGTTTGGTATTCTAGCCCCTTTTGGAAGATACCCTGGTATCACCCTGCAGAACCAGTTCTTCAGTTATGTCACACAAATTAACTTCAGACCGTCTTTGCACAAGGCCACCACATAAGCCCAGAGTCCTTTAGACACTGGCCTCCAAAGCAGCCTCCCACTAAACAGAACCATTGTGAAGCCTGTTTGTTACGGCGCCATCAAAAATGAACCCTTTACAGTGATGCTAGAAACTGCTCTCGCAAAGATGTTTTAATAACGGAATGGTGTTTGAAAAGGCAATGGAACACTTTTACGACACTGTAATGTAATAAATCAGTCACAGTTCCTCTGACTTGACTACATTGCGGTTAATGGAGAGCCACACTGTTCATTTCTTCCTGTCTCTCCCATGCTCGTACAAGACTCAAGGAGATGTCTAGGTAAAGTGGACCTGTATTTTAAGCGATCTGCGCTTGCTTTTAGTATTGTTTACCAAAACCAGTCTTTGAAGTATCTATTGGAACAGGGGCTCTTTTAAATTGTATTTCGAGGGGATAGTTATTTGGGAGGGTTCCTTAACTGGGGGCAACAGAAACTGACTCTTACTCCATAAGACGGAATTTCTTGGAAGGATGGCAGAAGCTCAGAGACTTGTTGAGAGCCCTGTGTTTGAACCAGAATGGAGGGAAGGAAAATAAGACTCATAGGAAATCTCTTGCAGAAGAAAATGTGGCCAAAATGCTGCCGCCACCTTCAACCGTGTACATACGCCTCCTTTATTTCACTCTCTCTCTCCTAGGACAGAGCCTCAGATCAGCGGAGCTGAAGTCACGTCTCTGCTCCCTGGCTGTACTGAGTTGGGGGGATAAAAGGTAATCTCATCGGCTTCTATGGTGGGGAATGGGCACCCGATTTGTTATGCAAAACAGGTGACACACAATGGGAGAAGTAATTTCCAAAAAGGAAATTATGAAGCCGCTCAAAAGTGATACTAATTAAGGCAATGCCAGCAGCTATAAGAGATAATATCCCTAACTCTATTTATTGGCTTAACACAATAAAAGTTTATTTCTCCCTTACATAATTGCCCACTTTTGTCGTTCCTAGTTGTTTTTTCTTTTAAAAATTATTTTATTGAGGTGTAACTGACATTTGCAAAGCTGTACATATTTAATGTATACAAACTCAGTAAGTCCGGGCTTAAGTATACTTACCCGTGAAAACATCACAACCGTAAACGTCATATCCATCACCTCCCAAACTTTCCTCCCACCTCTGGTACTATGATTATTATTATTACTAATTATGGTAAAAACATTTCACCTAAGATTTACCCTTTTAACAACGTTCAAGGAAACAACACTCGTATTGTATACAAGTATTGTTGGCCTGGGGCGCTGTGCTGTACAGCGGATCTTCAGAACTTATCATGCGTAACTGAAAGTTTGTACTATCC
>NW_006433950.1:4249676-4302590 GCF_000325575.1 Pteropus alecto | reverse complement strand
TCTGATTCTAGGAGTCCAGGTTTTTTATTTCCACATATAAGTGAGATGATACAGTATTTTTCCTTCTGCGTCTGGCTTATTTCATGTAGTATAATGTCCTCTAGGTCTGTCTGTGTTTTCGGAAATGGCAGATTTTCCTTCTTTTTTAAGGCTGACTGTTATTCCACTGTAAGTATATATCGCATTTTCTTTATTCATTCACTCATTCCGTACTCTCTCTGGAACTCTCACAATGCATGTATTTATTTGTTTAATGCCGTTACATAAGTCCCTTAAGCTTCCTTCGCTCCTTCTTTTTAAAACATTTTCTTTCTTTTTAAAAAGAATTTAATTACACTTGACATTCAGTGTTATTTTATATTACTTTCAGGCGTACAGCGTCGTGGTTAGACATTTGCGTAATTTACGAAGTGCTCCCTTGATTAGTTTAGTAGCCACCTGGCTCTTTCTCTCTTCTGTCTGTCTTTCAGTCTGTCTGTCTTCTTTCTGTCTTTCTTTTTCCTTCTTTCTCTCTCTGCTTCCCTCCCATCTTCCCTCCCTCTCTCTCTCTCTCTCCCTACCTCTGACTGAATGATTGATCTTCAAGTTCATTGATGCTTTTTCGACTTGGTCAAGTCTATTAGTGAAGTTTTCTGTCAAATTTTTCAGTCATTTTTCAGCTCTAGAATTTCCATTTGTTTTTTTTTTAATGGTTTCTACCTCCGTTTACCTTCTCCTTTGTTCATATATCGTTTTCCTGATTTTATTTAGTCGTCTATCTGCTGTCTTAGAGCTTCTTTAAGTCGATTTTTGGAATTCTTTGTCAGGCAATATGTAGACCATCTCTTTGGAGGAGGCACTGGAGCTTTACCTTGTTCCTTTCGTGATATATTTTCTTGATTATATTCTTTAAAGCCTTGCGTTGCTGTCTTCACATTACCTTGTTCCTTTCGTGATATATTTTCTTGATTATTTATATTCTTTAAAGCCTTGTGTTGCTGTCTTCACAGTTGAAGAAGCAGTCACCTTCTCTAAATATCTACTGACTGGCTTTAGGAGAGAAAGAACTTCACCAGTTAGCTCAGTTGGAGATTCTGGCGTCTCTCAGATCTGTTCTATGGGTGTGACTATGTCTATGTCTGCTATACTTCTCTCGATCCCTCTGGGGGTGGTCTTAGGTTTATGTGCCTTCTCTCAATTCCTCAAAACCAGGCTGAGTGCTAAGAGCTTCCCATTCAGTTTCCCCAGGGTAGCTCCCTGAGGTCTGAAAGGTTGTGCCTCTTCTCCCAATCCAGCAGAGCTGACCTGGCTGCTGATCGCTCTGTGCTGTCAGAGGTTGGCATGCACTCAGTTTGCAGGGAGGCATGGAGACTTGGCCATGGCGGGGGATGGATGGTGTGGTGTGCTGAGGGCATGTGTTGGCTAGCTGGGGGAGTCCACAGGTGAAGGATCTTATGGAAGTTGTGGTTGGGGCTGTTGGTGAAATCTACACGCTGGTCCGTAGGATCTGCAGGCCGTGGCTGAGATCTGCGTACTGGTTGCCGTCAGCCACCACCTCTTTTCTCTGCTCCTCATTGTCCCCAGGCGGTTCGGTCATGCCAGTTCTTAAAGTTCTAGGTGGGGCAAGACAGGAGCAGACTTCTCGGGCAGTGTTCCACAGGCTAGGGGAGCCAGATGTTCGCTTTGCTCCCCTTTTCCCCAGCGGGAGACATCGTGACCAAGGAGCATCTCCTTTGGCCCTGAGCTGTGTCGCCTCGGGGGCGGGGTGTCACTGGTAAAGGGTAACTGTTCTGAACCTCTTCAGAGCATCTATTGTATTTTTTTTTTTGGTTCCACTGAGGTGCTAGAACCTCTCAGCTATACTGCCAGTCTCCCGTAAAAGAATCCCCATCTGCGGATGATGGTTAAAATCGATATTTCTGTTGGAGTGTGAGTGCTGGAGCCTCCCATGTGGCCGTCAGGCTGATATCCTGTGGTTGCTCCTAATTGGGAGGCTTGACTCCAAGGCTCGATCTAGGGGTTTAGGCTTCTTCCGTTTTGTAACCCTGCATTTTCCCTATGTGGCTCCCAAACTTAGTCAGTACATCTTATGTATTCTATAGGGAAAAGAGTATAGCATCTCCCTCTGCCTGTCTTTAATGGTACACATCTGGAAGTGGTGGGCATCATCTTTGCCACATTTCAGTGGCTGGAACTCAATCCTACGGTCCCACCGAACTTCCAAGGAGGGTGGGAAAGAAAAATCTCACCAGGACAACTGCTTCCCAGCAGCACCCTGCAACACCAAAGGGAAGCATACATTTCGGAAGGAAGCGAGGCCTTTGCCAGGACAGAGGAAATGAGAAGCGGAGAGGCGGCCCCCTCCGAAGGAGAAAGATTCGCCGTGTTGAGGCAGGTGTCGGGTTTGTGGAGTTTGAGCGCGTGAGCGATTCCAGGAGGAAGGATGTTTCTGGTTTTGCCACCCTACCTTTCCCCCCCACAACTGGTTTGTGATCCGAAAGTTTCTGGTGAGACTGGAAAGGTGTTGTTATCCCAATTTTGCACCTGGGGAATTTGAGAATTAAGGGAAGCAGGGGCTTCCACTTAGCTCTTTTGACTCCTAAGAAAATTCTCTTTTCACAACACCTGTATTCATAGCATTTTGACACCTTGTTGATTTGTTGAGCAAAACAGGAAGTTTTATACTAATCTTGGTACCAAAAAACCCCTTTATTCCTCAATCTAATGACAAAAAATTTTCTCGTCATATCTTAAAGTAAAACTAACTTCCTAATTTTCCTCTCCACTTAGCCCCCATGGAATCCAGCTCCCCACTTCGACTCTCTGTTTGAGTTTATCTCACAAGTTAATTCCACCCCTCCCCCCCCAGATAAAAGTTTCTTACAACAACCTCAAGCATTTTAAAACAAAGATTTTAGTTGTTATGCAAACTAAAGTCTCATTTCCACAAAAGAGCGTTTCTCACACACACACACACACACACACACAATGAATGCACATTTCAAAATGTCAGGTAAAGAAATGGAAAAAAACAAAAACCAACATAAACCTGCCAGGGAAAAGAGGCAATATAATGCCAAATTGCCTAAGGAGTGATTTTCCGATGTCATCAAGATAAGTAAAAATGAGTGTCCTATGACTAGAAATATTTTGACAATTAAAAAAGTGTATGAATATATATGTCTATATCCATATACATATATTAATGAAAACTATAAGAATGTTATATAAAGAGGTATACAATTTAAACCAATGCGGTATATTGATTAGAATAGTAAGCTAGAAACAGTAAAAACAAATTTGCTACCTTAAGTTCTTGCTTCTATATTGTGGGTCTTCAGCATTAAATCCACATTAAGTACACTATTAAGTAAAGTAATGAGCTGGGGATATAATTCTGATTAATGCTATGTCATTTCATAGTGAGATGGAGGAGGTCACTCATCCTGCTGTTTCTTCATTTGAAACATTTACTTGTTTCTTAATTTTCCTTGATTCTCTGTGTTGGCGGCTGTGCATTAAACATAACAGCCACCTCAGCCAGTCTTCACGGACTGGCCTCATACAGAAGATACTCACCAATTAGCCAGGCCAGAGATTCTGGGGGCATCTATCCAGCCTTCCGACCAGTCCAGTCTGCTTTCTTTGTCCGTAGCCACCCGTGGGCATCTGGAGGGTACTGAGTGCTGTCTTCTCTCTGGGACGAGCGAGACTCAAGCTGCTTCCTCAGGCAGCCCCAGAAAAGTTGAATTTTTGGATGCTCTTTCCAACTCTTTTCTTCCCCAGGGAGAAGCCGGGATCTGTTTTTTTTGTTGTTGTTTTTTGTTTTCACCTTTTTTCACTATGCTAAACTGGAGGGAGAGGCTGTGGCAAATAGCCCTGTGGTAGATCAAACTGCCATCTCTGTTCTTCCTAGCCCCCTGGGGTTAGATTACCCTTGGCTCTGTCAGTGCTCGGAGACAGGCGTGACAGAAATCAGTCGTCTGGGTAGTCCCCAGAAAAGTTGGGGTGTTGAATGCATGGTCCACCCGGGAGAAGCTTAGAGCTGCGGGGTTTATTCCCAATCCTATGACACTGTGCTGGAGATCAGAATTATGAAGAGAGGGCGTCTTGAATTTCCTTACTGGCCTCAGTGTGGGTAGTTTCATGGTGCAGGAGCCTTTCCACTGATCTCTGGATTTCTCACAAAGGAAATCTGTCTGTGAATTGTTGTTAACTTGGTGTGTTCATGGGGGAGATGGAAGGTCCAGGGCTTCATATTCTGCCATCTTGCTGATGTCCCCCCCACACACAGCCCCTCCCCAAAACATGAAGAAGCTAGAGAAGATGATTTTGGCAGCCCCTTTCAGCATTAAAATGGCTCTCTGATTCTCAGTTACAGTAGAATATGGAAAAGCAAGTATATGGTCCTTCTTCCAAATCATAATTTGCCACATAAAGCTAATTACATTTAATTTCCCCTTGCCGTGAGTTTTCATATCAACGCAATAAATCATAAAACTTCATTGACACTAGTGCAGAAACAAACTGATGTGCATTGATGGATTTGCCTGGCCGTCCATACCCATCGGATCCACAGAAACTTGTCATAAAATGAGATCCGCCAGCATCACCTGTTCTGCTTTTTCTATAAAAGAGAAAACAGAAGTGACTGATCTGCTCAGATCCACGGCACTTCGGTCTGTGCCGGGGTCTCCTGCCACCGCCACCATTACCCCACCTCCTAACGCTGGTGGCCATCTCAGCTCCCGCCACTAACAAAGCTGCACTTCAGCGTGACCTCCGTGGCACTCACTCCAGTAGCTCCAGTGCCCAGGTCTAACCAGACGGGACCCACGGAGTCCAGAGGGGCCGCCCAAACCGGGACTGTTGAGGAGCGAACGCTCCGTGAAACAAACTCCATCTAATGAGGGGGGAAAAAGGAAAGAGTTTGCAGATAAATTCTCCACTCTTCCTTCTTCCAGCAGACAGTTCTGAGTCGCAGGGATGCCCTAGATTTCTCAGGGATGTCCTCCGGGACTAAGCAATGGATTGTGCTTCCTGTGAGGCAGTGGCCAGCTCGACCACGTGCTCCCTCGTGCTGGCTCTTCCTTCATTCCTGCCTCACGCCTCTTCCCCCTCATTTTGGACACCGTTACAAAGCCCTAGCATGTAGGCTGTGCCTCAGGCTGATCTCTAAGGAACGGGGCTAAGGCATCATCTTCCTCCCCACCCTGGACCACTTGCTTTGGGGAGATTGCTCTAAGTGCCGTGCAGGTATAACATTGAATCCGATGGTGACTAAGTTGCCTCTGTGTCAACTCACTCCCAAGCCTTTGAATCACCCCACGGAGAGAATTTCTATTCGGAGCAGCTTTTTCTTAAACGACTCTCCACAACGCAATAAATTTCTTCTTGACAGAGACCAGCTTTCAGGCCCCAAACCTGAAGTAGAAATCAGAAGTACCTATGATTTAATCACTCTGTTTCATATCCAGTATATTTATTGTGTTTAGCTTCTCCTTATGGTGACACTCATTTTTCAGTTACATTAGTGATATACGTTTCCCTTTTAAATAAAATAAGCTAAAAAATAAGTCAGAAAATAAGCAAATAAAACAGGGAGGTGATCAGAGACGGTGGAGAAAAATGCAAAAAATCCTAAGGGTGGAATGCAGTCAACCGAAATTCGTGAAACTGCCTTATAGCTAAGGCTTTTACCTTCTCCTGGAGGGGGGACGGCAACAAAAATCTGTCTCAACCCCAATCTCAAAATCCTCTGGTTCCTCCTAGACTTTCTCTGAGTTCTTCTTATGCTCTGGGGCCCCTCCCTCCCCTGGATAGAGAAGTCTCCTAGTCTTCAAGTGGATCTTGGCAACTGTGTCTTATTCAGTGCAACGAGATGCCTACTTCCGGTTGTCTATAACTACAGACTCTGACATGAGTAACAAGAACGCCGAAGAACCCATAAACCCTTAGAACCTTCCATGAGCCCATCCCTCTACCACCCCAGCCATAATGGTCTCTGAAGCAGCTGTGGCAACTGGGGCTCAGCCCCAACCTTCTCATCTCTCAGCTCAAACTTCAGGAGCTTCTGCGACCCCCTCTTCATCTTCCTTCCAGTCTAGTCTTGGCACCCAAGGATGACAGTGTGCCCCTATAGTCTCTATTCCCCCCTTTATTCGCGATGATGATCGATGGCGTCTTAGTCTGCCGTAACTAGTTCTGGAAGCGCGTCTTCGAGCCCTCCTTCCAGCCAGCGTGCTTCTCCGGGACTCTTCCTGTCTAGAAATTCTGTCGTTTCCACTGAGTCCCACCCCACTTCTTTGTGGCCTTGTTGCTCAGGCCCCCCCCCTCCCCCCGCCACCCGCCATTTCTTCACTTTCTTTCTCTTTCCTCTCTCTCTCATTCCAGACCTCTATATCACCCGGTTTTAAGCTATCCGAGCCTCTTTTCAGGACAACTCACGGTACTGAACGCACGATGTCTAAATATCACCCGTCTTCCATAATTTAACAAGAAGGGTTTCTCAGGGCTTAGAGGAAGGACGAAAAGATAAGTAAAGGAGGCTGCAGCTTGAGCTCAACCTGGGCAGTGCAGGTCTTGGCCTTACCCTGCCGCCGAATGGAGCGCTGTCTCTGTCACCATTGCCGCCAGCCCTCTGGACAGAGGGAACACAGCATCAGATTCTACTTCAAACTCACGGGGAAATGACCTTGGTGGGAATTTGCTGAGGCCTCCATGGAAGTCAGAACATCCACCTTGAACTCCAGGTTTGAGAATAATCAAGACCTCCCGCCCTGGGATAAATTCTCCAAGGCGCTGAGGGCAAGAGTTGGGGACAGCCCCGCCATATTCATAAACCCTCGATTCTGGAAGGAATAGAGCTATTTCTGTACCATGTTTTGATGCAGCCCTGACCTCACCACCTCCTGGAAGCCTTCCTGGCTACCCTCAGCTCATACCGAGTTTCCTGCTAAGAACAATACAACCCCTAGCCTAGTTACACACCATCCTGTCTTTCTGTTTGGATCGTTGCTTTGATTTTCATCCCTTCTCGTTTTTTAACTCTGCTCCCAAACAGCATTTTACAGAGATGCACATAGTAGGTGCTCAATAATTAAGGTTTATTGAGCGAAAAATGAGGGAAGTACTGTGGTCCAGGTAGGAAAGCTTGTGGGTGTTTTTAGAATGCCGTGTTCCGTTCTACCTGCACCATTATTGAGCTGTACGGCTCTAGGGAAGTCTCTTTAATTCTCTGACCCAGAGTTTTCTCATGTATAAAATGAAGATAATAATACCTATCTTACAGAGAAGTTTCAACCTTTGCAGGTTGTGGTAGCAGAATAATGCCTCCCCCTCGAGATGTCCACATCCTGATTTGTGGAACCCGTGAACACGTTACATTATGTAACGGAGGGGCATCAACCCTGCAGATAAAATCGAAGAGGTTAACCAGCTGATTTTAAAATAGGGAGATCATCCTGGATGACCTGGGTGAGCCCCATGTCATCACAAGGGTCTTTAAAAAGGAAGAGGGAGGCTGAAGTGAACCAGAGCCGTGGTGCCGTGGGAAGCGCTCAGCCCCACGTGGCTGGCTTTGCACATGGAGGAAGAAGCCGCCAGCTCAGGAATGCGGGCGGCCACTGGAAACCGGAAAAGGCCCGGAAATGGATTCTGCCTCGAGCATCCCGAAGGCATGCAGCCTGTCGACACCTCACTTTTAGCCCAGCGAGACCTATTTCAGATTTCAGATCTCCAAAACTGTAAGAGGAGACACTTGAGTTGCTTTAAGCCGCTAAGTGGGTGGTAATTTGTTACAGCAGCAAGAAGAAACTCACACACAGGTGTTGCGTAAAGCCCCCTGGCACATAGTGGGTGCTTTAATAGTTGGTAGCAGAGAATGGAAGAATGAATGTTCAGGTTTTCCATTAGACTATTAGAGACGTGAGGGCAGAGGTTCCTCTTTTACAGTCTGAGCACCTAGCAAGTGCTGGGCACACACTAAAGCTTGGAACGGCTGCTGAACTCACATTGAATTTTACCTTTGGAGATTGATCAGTGCCAGCAGGTGGGATAAGAAAGAGACTCAGCATAGAATAGGAGCCAGGGGCTTATAAAAGGCAGATCGACTTCCTGCCAAAGTGTAGGTATGGCGAGAGCAGGCTGCCCCCAGATGCACACAACGCAGAAGCCAAGTTTTAACGCCACTGTGCTTCAGGCTCCAGGAGAAGATGCTGGGGGAGGATGGGGAGAGGACCCTTAACTCATCTCCAAGGCACAGAAGAAGCTGTTTCTCTGGGCGAGAGATGCTATTCTCTGGATGTTCATTATGAGCAGCCCGTTTCTATGTCCCAACACCGTCTGCCGAGGCTTCGAGCTGAATCCACCCAGTGTGTCCAAAGAGCCGGGCCTCGTGCAGGCTAAGGCCACGACGGAGCAGGATTTTGCACATTTTCTGGATACGTTTGGTCCCTCCTGGAACTGCGGGTTCCAAAGAGGAGAATCTTAGTTATCGAGATACTGCCGATCAATTGATCAGGATGCTGCTGCTGCATCATTGAATGTCTTCCTTCATTCGAAAGAGAGAAAAATTGGTTTCAGGTCTGAATGTGCAGGATAAGAAACCCAGAGGTCACTTTCTCTTTCTTTTCAGCGCTCGCTCACTCTCTTAAATAAGGAGAAAGGCTATATTTTTCCATGGATTAAGTCCAACACAGAGAAAACTGTCACTGTGGAAACAATAGAATTTATCTCCACTGATATAGCTTGACACCGGGACAAGTGCCTGAATTGTTGCTATAGCAACAAATGTGTCGGACTTATGCATGCGTTTTCTGCTATAGGATTTTGATTAATGGCATCGACTAAATGGTGTGAAGGGGGAGAGACCATGCAGAAGGCCCAAGGAGAGAGCCAGGCCGTGGAGGGTGGGCTCTGGCCCGCTCCCGTGGGCGGCGAGTGGGGTCGGCGAGAAACCAGTTAACCAGGGAGCGGAATGTCTTCCGCGAAGCAGCATCTGCACGGCAGCAGTGCCCTGTGGCCGGGGTCTGGGAGGTGGCGGAGAGGATGAGGCGAGATGCTGAAGCTGAGATTGATCAGAGCCGGAGAGCTAATGAAATCGAACTTCTGTGGGGTGTTCCCCATGTGTGCTGAGGGTTTAATGTGTCTCCATTGATTTATCCCCTTCGTGAACCCTATGAGACAGCTTTAGTTATCATTTCTTTTGATAAGAAAATTCAGGCACAGAGAAGTTAATTAACTTGCAAAAAGTCCCACAGCTAGCGAATGGCAGAATCAGGGTGGACAAGGGGAGGGGGGAGGTGGGAAGGGTAGAGAGAGAGAGGAGGAGGGAGAGGGCGAGGGAGAGGGAGGGACAGAATGATTCCGTGAAAGACATCCCCACCTCGGGAAAATTAACTTAAAGCCCTCACAGCTCTCTGAAGGGAGGGGACATACTCATTGAAAACAGGGTAGGCACCCACTAAGTGCCTGGGCGGAGGTCTGCTACCTGCCCATCTGCACTGAGCACTTCTCATTCACCGAGAGGCAGGGTGGGAGTTCCCTCGCTGAGTGAGGCCTGGGGGCCAGAAAGTCTTGCCTCCCGGCTCCCCATCCTCAGTGTGGCCTTGGTCTGCTCACGTGCTCTCTCTAGGCATCCACTCCCTCTGCCGCGAACTGCAGGTAGTGCCAGCATACCCCGTCCGTGGGCGAGGGCCGGAAATCAGGTGTCGCGAGCACCGAACACTGTGACTGGCGCCCAGTAAATCCTCAAATTGAGTTAGTTTTTCAAAAGACTCGTTTTTACTAGTTTGCCTGGTGTTCAGAAAACCCGTTCGATCTTTCTTTTATTTTAGACGTGTTGACTCCTTCCGTGTTCTTAGACTTTCGTTTCTGCTTCTCTCATTCTTTCCCGTTTTGATATTTCTTCTCCTTTTACTTTACTTGTCTCCTGAGTGTGCCCTCCCATCTTTCTTCTCTCCTCCTTGCATTTCTAGACTGACCGTGCTCTTTTGAGATAAGGCCACCTTTGCCCTGTTTGCCGTCTATGTCACTCACGTGGTATTTTTCTTCAGTATCCATCCTATTGTTCACGCCTCTTTTGGGTCATTTCTTTATGACTATTTAGTCTAATTTGATAGATTCAATGTCATATTAAGTGTTTTTTAAATCACGACTCAATACTTTGAACATTTTTTTTTGATGTTCAGCAGTAAATCTATATGAGAAAGACCGTTTCTCCAAGATGTCCCTACTTTCCTGGGCCACAATGTTACTAGTCCGATTTCATTCATTTGTTCCGTTCATTCATTTGACTTATTTATTGCATGTCTATTGTGCATGCACATCCTTCGTCCTGGCCGGTGCTCATAAATTCTCTGGAAGAAAACATAGCAGGGTAAGGAGCCCTGAGGGTGACAGGGGTAGCTGTGTCATGTGGCCCGGTCAGGAGAGGCCTCTCTGCTAAGGCAACACTTGAGCAGAGTCCCGAGGACAGTAAGGGTGTAGATTTGTGGATATCTGGGGGACGGACATTCTAGGCAGAGGGAACAGCCAGCGCAAACACCCTGCTCCATTTGCTGGAGAAGCCACTCGTGTGGGAAACTCCAGAGAGATGGCTGTCACCTGGGCGCCTCTCCCCGCTCTGTGACTTGCCCACCCCATCGTATAATTTGTTTTTTAAGGTTTTCTCTAATTCCCAGAAATAAAGTGTTAATATTTTCCCCCCAAGAGAGGGAATTTGGGGTCCACCCCTGCTGCCTCCTTTGATGAAATACTGTTTGCCGTCTAGCAGGAGTCCGTTGAGTTTTGAGAGGTAGATGGGCCCCCAGCCTGGTTTCCGGGGTCGCTGCCGCTATGGTATGTGGACGGCTTGAAACGAGGGCTGTGTCCCCTGCTCCATTGCAGGAGACCAGGGGTGGCAATACATAGCACGAGTCCTCTGCTCCGGTGGCAGGCTGCACTCCTTGATTGGTGGCCTTTCTTCTGCTGAAATTAGATGCCACTTCAGAAGCCTTCTCAACACCACCTGTCATGGTTGGTACCCAAGATGAAACTTTCAGCCATCCTTGAGGATGGTTTCTAATAATATACATGTACATTGAATTTTCGTATTAGGTCAAATTATATGAAATCGCTCATAGGTAACTTTCTCTTAACCTCACAAAAGGCAACTTCGTGTGGTTCAGTCTAATATATTGAATTAAATACAACTCTGTTTAGTGGCCCTGAGCTGGGAAGCTTTGGGCTGAGCCAAGATTTCTTGTCCTCTGGGAACACTTGAACCCTAACATACACTCTACTCTTCATATACTGGATTTTCTTAAAGTGGAAACCACCTGTATTCATCAATGTCCTAACATCTACCATGGCGCCAGGTCCATTTCCAGCTCTTGTCTAAATTTTTTCACCTCTTAGGCCCATGAAGTGGCCAAACCTAAAATAAGGAGTTCCCCCTGCCCCCGCTCCTCCCCCTCCCCGCAGCGACATGCCAGTAAGCCATAGCCTCTCTGTGGCGGCCGTGTTACTGTTCTCATGCATCCAAGCTCCTCCCTGGAAGAGGTTTATACTTCTCCAAGGCCTTGCCACGTGACTCGCAGTACCTCCCTGTAGGAGGAGTGTACTTCCTGTCTCCTTGACATCAGTCTTGGTCAGGTAACTTGCTTTGGCCAACAAAATGTGATGCGTGACCCTCTGGGCCAAAGCTTTAAAAGCCATTGCGTGGTTCGTTCATAGTGTTCTTTTCCTTCTGCCTTGAGACCTGGATCTAAGGTTCGGGAGCAGAAGCGTACGGTCTTAGCTTTGCTGCAGCAACATATGGAGTGGGTGAGAAATGAACCCTGGTGAGCCACTGAAATGTTGGGAATTATTTGTTACTGAAGCCATGTGTAGCCTAAGCTGACTAATAATACACTTTGTCAGCATTAGATACTATCTTCAGAAAGAACTTTCCCAGGGACTCATCAGGTAGCTATAGAGCTCTATGGAGTGTCTTGGTTTATATACACTGTCGATACCGAAGATGTGGATGATATAAGACCATTCAGCTTTTCTAGACACAACATAGGGTGATGTGCCAGAAACTTTTAGGAGGATGTGTCCAAACCACGTGATGACAGACACTTGGTGGGGAAAAAATGTTTTAGAGTTCCAATAAACTTGGAAATAAGTTTGAGTTCAATGAGGTCGGACAAGGTTCTTTCCAGCAAGACTTCTCAGAGCTTTTAATATGCTAAGTCGAACCTCCAAGGGGAGAGGGTACGTATAAATCCACTGCTTCCAAATAGTTTGATCATAAAATTCTTTTTTTTTTCATAGAGTATTTCATAGGCTTAATGCTCCGCACAAAATCTCAGCAAATGCTGCCTCTGGTGGCAGCGGAATTTGCGTATTTCACTCGTGTTTCCCGGCGTTACCGCTGTTCATCTTCTCTCTGTCCTTTATTTGTCTGCTCTCCTCCCCTGTCCCTTTCCAGACCCCATCGTGCATCATCTCCTCCCTTTCCTGTTCAATCTCTTCACTCTTTTCTTCACTCTCTGTCTTCTCAGGAAGCTGGTGAGTTTTCTCTGACCAGGTGACCCAGAGGAACATCCTGCCTGATGGTCAAGGAGAGCCAGCGATGGCCCTGCCTGCTTGTCCCAGGTGTGGTGTTAATTTTAAAGCGATGGGCTTTAACACATCAGCCTCCTTAAGGAGAGATCCTTTGTTCTAGACTCAGACAAAGCAGCACAGTCGGCCTTAAAAGAAAAAAAAAAAAGCTGTTTCATTTTATATTGGAAAAATACAATGTGACATCTGGAGAATAAATTGTTCAGTCAGCCAGAAATACGCCTTGTAAAAATTGCTTAGGTTTCTGTAACAAGATTATTTACTGCGAGTGTTCACCTATAATACAGCACACTTTTGAAATGGACCTTTTATGAAACACATCAAGAACTGTAGAAATGTATTCAGTGCATTAATCTACAACACTGCACACTTTTAGAGCAGATTTCAAAACTCAGACCATCTAATGAGATAGAAAAAAGTTATTCTTGTCCTATATTCATTCCAGTCATGTTCTATATGGAGCCCTTGGGATATTTAACATAATGCAATAGGTTTTTCAACATATACACACACTCACACACACACACTGTTACACACACTCTCACACACAAACAGAATATATGACTGTTCAGACAAGTATTCAGTTTAGAATGCACTAGCCCATATTTCAACAGCCTGTGTGCAAGGCAAAGGCTGGCTATTTTAGATACCAGAACTTTATAAATATTTAAAGATCTTGATTTAATCCAAATGAGAGATCGCTCAGGTGCTGTCAGTTACTTTCCATAACTCCTTCTTTTCTGATCAGGGGGTGACAGTTTGGATAGCAATCTTCTGGCAATTGGAGGAAGTGCCTCAGTTGGAATCTGGCAGCTGGGATGGGGCCCGAGGTGCCTGAAGCAGGTGGAAAGTGAAGAAGTGGGTCAGGTGGGGGAGGCGGGGAAAAGTATGCCCTACAGTTTCCTACTTTGCTGATCTTGACTTTGCGTTGCTGCCGGGGCTACGGAAATGGGCTCCTCCAGCGGGGCAGCTCAGGCACAGGTGGTCCAAACGCTGCTGCTTCGATGTCAACTCAAGAGCTCCCTTGATTCGATGGATATCAGTTCTAGAGGAGACCTGCAGAGTGATTCCTCCCCCAACCCAATGACAGGCCCATGTCCTCAAAGGTCACCTTGGCCCAGAGATTGTAGTGTTGTTGCTGGAGAGTGAAGCTGAAGGAAAGAGGTCAGCGTGGAAATCGAAGAGGAGAAAAGGAGCCGCTCCCCAAATTTCACTCCAATGCCCACGATCGGCTCCTTTCTCAGCCATCCACTCGGTGTCACCAAGTGGCGTCACGCAGCAAAGGTTACGTTAAATTCGCGGTAGAGCTGGTGGCGTTTGTGCGTCTCTGCAGATGGAATCCGATCTCTGCTCGGAGATCGAAGCTTCAAGGAAAGCTCGCGAGAGGGCCCGGATGTTCTTAGTGCACCTCAGGCTTCTTCCTTCCGCTGCTCCTGGTTCCTTTGCCGCGCGTTTCGGGCCTCTCTCTGGCTTTCATCTTCTTTCCCGGTCTGGTAGAGACTGAAGAAGGACAGTTTTACTTTTTACTGCCTTTGCTCAGATTTCTTAGACTTCTTAGATTTCTTAGAATTATGTAATAGGCTTTCTCATTTTCCATTTTTCTTTTTTTAAGACTCACACTCTGGGAGACTGTCTTGAGAGACTTTTTTTCTAGTTACTGTTTTCACTCCTGTCACAGGAATGTTGCTTGCTTTATTCTTCATGGTCCAACCCCAAAACACTTGTCCTCCATGAAGCTTCCCATGTGACCCTCTGGCTAACAGTAATTTCTCTTTATCCTCTCAGGTAATCTATTGAACCATGTGCTTTAACACTCAATCACACACTGTCCTGCCTTGTTTCATCTGTCTGGTCTTCCCTGTGTGTTAAGTAGGGGCCTAGGGGAATGGAAAGACTAGTGCACCAAGGGTAAGAAAATGAGAAGTTTTAGTCTCCACACCATCATTTATTCTGTGAAACTTGCACAGACGCCTTAAGTATTCTGAGCCTCAGTTTCCTCATCTATCGAAAGGAGGTGTTACCCACATTTCTTGTCTTGTTAAAAAAAAAAAGTTGTTAATATTAAGTGAACTAATTAGGTGAAAACACCTTATAAACGGAAAACTTGGGCAGAAGGAGAAGAGAGAGTTCCTTGGAGAAAGAAGACAATCTGACAAGGGCTGTCCACGGTGATCAAACCCGTGTCTTCAGTCCCTACGCGTTAGCCGTGGATTCAGCGCCAGACTGATCAAAGAGGCATTTGAGGAGTATTTGACATGCCATGTTGGAGAAAATGTTCTAGAAATTGAGTGTGTTCAGATTCTTTAGATAAAGGAAATATCAGCACTGGAGATTTTTCTCATCGCCTCATATCTTCTTGGTCTTGTATGATTCTTGGTTCTCGATGGTCGTTAGCACATGGGACTGTCATCTAAATATTGTCAGAAACGATCTGAATTTTAAGTAAGAATAGCCAAGAGAGTTCAAGCAGGAAAAAAAAGGTCTCATGGAACCCAAAGGGGAGAGACGTCGTTGGGCCTCAGAATGGAGTTGCTACGAGAAATTGGAAAAGCTGCTAGGAATCAAAACACTTCTCCTTCTCATTTCTGCTTCTCCCTGAGCATATTTACATACCATCTTCTCTTTACATATCGATTCTTACTGCTTCTTAGTCTACCTATTAAGAGAAAAAAAAATGGCGGCCTCAGATGTCCGAGGTTTTAATGTGTTTCATATCCTGCCATTCATACAAACTAACCGGTTATCTCTGAATTCCTATTTCGCATTCCTGGTAAAGAGAATCTGTTAAGACTAACCTGAACCAGCATGGGAGGGTGGGGGTTTCCCACACATCCAGCGAATTCTATGACACCAGCTGAGTGTTCTACAATTCAACTCAATTCTGACACTGGCTACCCAGAGACAGCATCAGATTCCACAGGCTAAGGGCTCAGTCCCACGAGACTTCACTCCACTTTAATTGTATCAATTGCAAGTCCAGGTTGTCATCTGTGTTTTTGACAGAATGGCTATAAATCAAGAAGTTCCTGTGACCCCCACTTTGGGTTTCATTAACTTGCTAGAGTGGCTCACAGAACTTGGAGAAACATTTTATTTACTAGATCACTGATTTATTATAAAAGGATATAACAGGAACAGCCAGATGGAAGAGACACGCAAGGCAAGGTATGGGCAAAGGTCTTGGGGCTTCCATGTCCTCTCCAGGGCACCACGCCCTGTGATCTCCATGTGTTTACCATCCTGGAAGCCCTCTGAAACCCATAGTTTTGGGTTGTTATAGAGGCTTCATTACATAGGTTTGATTTATTCAACCATTGACCGTTGCTGATGGAACTTATCCCAGCCCCTCTCCCCTCCTTGAGGGTCGGGGGTGGGACATAAAAAGAGACACTTTAACTGCTCTCGTCACAAAAAGTTCCAAGGGTTTTGGGAGCTCTGTACCTGAAACTGGATGAAGACCAAATATGTATTTCTTATAAATCACAACATCACACCAATCAACTTTGTCTATAGGATGGGTCAGAGGGTGCAGACACAGCTGTCAAGATCCCATCTCTGTGGTAAACAGAAAATTCTTAAAAAGAGGAGGATTGCTTGGAGGCTGGGCTTATCACTTCCCCGGGCCTCCCTCCCCTCCCCACCACCTCGCTTCTGAAAAGAATATATTATCAATCCCTTTCCAAGAGCTGGCACTGCAGAAGAATCACAAATGGCCAGTTTAGGGAAAGCTCAGGTATAGGAAGAAATAAGAAAAAAGAGCGTTATGGATTTTAGATGCCATCCTTCTAAAAAGCAGTAATACAAACCTAATCTTCATGAACGCAAACTCTGACCATATCAAGGTTGAGTTTCTGGATGTTCCTGTAGTGCATCAAGTTATTGATCTCAATAACTTCACTTTCTACCAGGCTTAACATCCTGCCTTACGGATGTGTATGTGATGCTTCCAACAAGGCAGGTTCACAAAGGCCCTAGGAAGTCCAAACTCTTCGATATGAAACACGAGGCCCTTGCATCTTAGACTCCTGCATGCTTCTCCAGGCTCAGCGATTACCACTTCTGACCTTGCAGTTTCTGTTCCAGACATTTAGAACTGCTCATGCTTTCTGAATCCACGCATGATGTTCGTGACTCCGTACCTCGGACCGTCCTGTCCTGTTCCCTCTTTCTAGAATCTCCTTCTCATCACATGTCTATATTGCAAACTCCTGTTCGCATGTTAAAACCTGGCTCACATATATCTCCAGGAAGGTCTCCCTGAGACTTACACACACACACACACACACACACTCTCTCTCTCTCTCTCTCTCTCGCTCTCTCTCTCTCTCTCTCTCTCGCTCTCTCTCTCTCTCTCTCTCTCGCTCTCTCTCTCTCTCTCTCTCTCGCTCTCTCTCTCTCTCTCTCTCTCGCTCTCTCTCTCTCTCTCTCTCTCTCATACACGCATGCACTCCAGTAGAATAGGATGACAAAGTGGCCTGACCCAACACACAGTGGCACTCCGAGGCTGAACGTCTTCACACATAGTCCAACCTCCATTCCTTCCCTTTTCCATTCATACGTAAATTATTTACATAGACTAGCCATAACTCTAAGCACCCTTAGGATGGCTTTGTTTTATATATCTTTGTATTTATTCCCCTGCAAACACATACATATCTTTGCACAAAACAGTAACGTAGCATGGAGATAAGCGCAAGACCTCTGCTGACAGATGGACTCGCTTGAGTTCAAATCTTTGCTCTCGTAGTTCCTGGCTAGAACCCTGGGCAAGCTGTCTTACTCTGCGAGTCTCAGTTTTCATACCTATAAACGGGAACAATCATCAGACTTACCTGTAAGGGTCACACTATGGCAATTTAATGAGATAAAACATATAATATGATAAACCCTCAACAAATGTTGGACATTATTATATGAAAATATTCTGAACAGAATTTCTCTTTTGTTTGGTGACTTGTGTCAGGGCTGGGGGATAGGGGGACACTTTCCCCTGACCCCTTTAGTTCTTCTGGCTGGTCAAATAATTCAAATGACATATAGCAGATTAACAGGAGAAAATCTAATTTTACTATGTGCGCACGGGGAATTCACGTAAGTATGAAAATTCCAAAGACAATGAGGAAAAATGAGATATCTATGTCATTTTGGACTAAGGAGGGGGAGGCAGGTCATTCATAGATAAAGATGAAAAAGAGCAAACATTTGGTAAACAAATTCTTGCAGGGCCACCTGGAAACGATGGGACAAAGGGGAATCGAGCCGGAAGAGAATTGTGCTTGGATCCTCTTGCCTCCCACACTGAATCGGTCTGTGCTAAGGTGAATGTGCTAAGGTTCTCCTTCTGAAGGAGGTTTTTCTATCCGAATCTCTTTAGGCAGAAAAGGGAGAGGTGAAAAACACCACCACCACCAAAAAAAACCCAACACTTTCTGAGTTAGTTAGGTTTTAATTGTTTTCAGCTTGAAATAATCTGCAAATTCTGGGGACACTTACTCCAACCCCTATACTTGGAAGGTGGTCTATTTTAACAACAAAAAAAAATCTTGCGTGCCCTGGGCGAGGGTCTTTGCTAAGAACAAGGATAAACCGTTGTTCATTAAGTAGGCCGAAGTGTTGGTCACCAGAAGGTTCTGGTTAATAAATTGCGTTTCATCTCCTGCACACTTTTTAGCTTCGATTCAATTTCCCTTTTCCTAGGTGGGGAAGAGTTGGAAATATGAGCCGAGCTTTGATTTCATGCCTAGGGATTCTCTCTTATGGGCCACGAGCCTATGGGATGACATGTCCTTCCAGAGGCCTCTCGTTCTCCAGGTTTACCTGCCAAGCCTCCGTTCCATTCAGCCCAGAACGATGTTTGTCTCAGGACAATCGAGGAGCTTTTATAAAGGTCTAGAACTCTGAGTTTCTCAGCCAGAACTCCAATGGGAATAACCTCTTATTCTGCAAGAAAAAAACAGACTAGAGGGAAAGCCAAGGAAAAGAAGTTTCTCTCTCTCTGTCTCTCTGTCTCTCTGTCTCTCTGTCTCTCTGTCTCTCTCTCTCTCTCTCTCTCTCTTTCTCTCTCTCTCTCTCTCTCTCACACACACACACACACACACACACACCCTGCTCTGTTTGTGAGCTATAGGATGTTTGCATTTGTAAGAAAATACAGCTATTTTTTTAAGTTGGCTATTGACGCCTCCTCTTTCCAGATCTTTTTGGAGGCTCTTTCGTCAGTGTGCCCACATCCACAGAACCAAAGGCTCGGGCCCCCGCGCGCTCCGTGCTCACCTTCTCGTGCTTTCTCCAGCCCCTCATGCACTCGCTCATCGTTCCTTCTTCTCTCTCATCTCTTTTCTCTCTGCGCTCCTCCCCTCCACAACTCCTCTCCCCTCCTACCCTCTCTCCCTCCTCCCTCACCTCTCTCCCTGCTGTTACTGAAGGAGCATATCCATTCCTGGTCATATTCTGTTCTCAGCTCTAGGAGGTGAGACACATTTCCAGCTCCACGAAGGCCCCAGGGAGGTGTTCGTTACGTGTGAGCTCAGCTTTTGTGGGCAGGCGTGTGCCCGAGGGATCCTGGCACCAGAACACAGCACGCACAGTCTCGCCTTGCTCTACAGAAGGCGGACGGCGTTGCTCCATCCCAAAGAGCCTGCTCTTCAAGAGCTATTGCTTTCGGCCCCAACCAAGCTACTCTTTGAACTCTTGATTTTGAAACCATTTCTTGTTGGGTTCTGCAACAATCTGTTTCAAAAAAAAAAAAAAAAAGAAAATGGCCTGATTGCCAAACACTGATTGAGTGGCCTGGGAACACAATAGATCTCTGGGATGATGCAAATAACTGTTTTAAATCCGCTGCCACTGTTCTAAATATTAGCATTAGGATTAAACAGAAATTTCTCTTGCCAAAAAAAAAAAAAAAAAAAAAAAAAAAGGAACACCAGCGTTAGGACCAAAGGGAGTTGGTTCTGACATTCATTACGATATATATATTTTTAAATATTTCAAGTTAGAGAAAATGAGGTAGTGGGTAACAAGGTATGGTTTTAATTTTCTTGATGGAACATCCTAGTCTGAGCTCTCAAAAACATTTAATTCTCAGATCCCCTAAAGTATATGTGATTGCTAAAGTGACAGTGACCAATTCAGTTTGCTTGGAGAAAATTAAAATGTTTTTGCCTTGTAGGACAAAACATGTACTCTCTCTCTCTCTCTCTCTCTATCTCTCCCTCTCTCTCCCTCCTTCCCTCCCTCCCTTCCTTTTTTCCTTTCTTTTCTTTTCTTTTTTTTGCGGGGAGAGGTGGGTGCACGTCAGTATTTACCCGGGAGGATGTCAAACCTGCAGCAGAGTCAATTTAGTTACAAGATCAAAATCTCTTGACTCACAGGAGACGGTGTTAAAAGGTTGGGAACAGCTACAGATCTGTTAAAATCATGCTTTTGCAGCAAAATCAGATTCTGAATTGCTTTACAGGCTCTTTATTTATAAAGCCCCTTTCAAGCTGGCAGTTCATGGTCCAGGCAGTCAGGATGTTTAGGAAGCTGTTGTACTAAGGCCTTGATTTCAGGCAACCCTCCTTCCTATCTGCCCCCACCTTTCCCAGCCTCGGCCTAGGTCAGGTCCAGCTGCTTAAAAGACAAGAAGAAAAAGCAAAGTCCCAGACTAAGACCCGTGTTCAGGGATTTGAGGAATGGTAGAGACGAGGAGGCCAGAGCTTGATGCTCTCTTGCTAACATTAATAATAATGGGTTAACAACCGCTACTGAGCACTCACCGTACTAAATATTTATGGATGGGGTCAGCAAACAGTAGACCATGGACCAAGGCCACCTCGCTGCTTTCTTTCGTACGGCCTGTGAGCTCAGAATGGTTTTGACATTTTTAAATGGTTAAAAAAAAATCAAGAGAAGTCTATTTCATGACTCATAAAAATTACATGAAAATCAAATTACAATGTCCATAAGTAAAGTTTTATTGGCAAACGGCCATGTCCATTCATTTATACATTATTTATGGCTGCTGTGGGGCTACGTACGACTGGGCTGAATTAAGCAGTTGCAGCAGAAATTGTACGACCCACAAAGCCGAAAATATATACTCTCTGGCCCTTTATAGAAAAAGTTTGCTGACCCCTCTTTACGTACATTATCTCATTCTTACAGAAGTCGTGCAGAGTAGGGACTCTGATTATCCTAATGCTTGCAGGTGGAGAAGAGATGGGAGTGTACAGAAGTCACCGTCCCTAAACACTTTGCATGATTTCCTTCTTTAAAAGTCACTTTGGATGAGATTTCTTTTAAAAGGAGGTACTTCCTTTGACGCTAGGGAGTGACTGGGCAAAATCACTGACCATGAAGAGTTTCAGTCCGAGATGGGCGCCTGCGATTCTCTCAGTGGCAGGTCCTTTTCTAAGCGCTTGACGGATATTAACTCATTTAAATCTCCCAACCACCTTCTGGAGAAAATACTATTATTACCTTCATGTTATAGATGGGGAGATTGATGGTTAGTAACTAACTCCCAGTCATAAATCGGTGGAGACAGCGTTTGCCAGCTGCCTACGATGTGCCTGGAACACCCAGTGGCTTGAATATACGTGATCTCAGACGAAGCACTTGTCTGCTGTGTGGCACTGCCAGTGTGACCGGCGGAAGAGACACTGTCCTGTGTCCACCACGCGGTCTTTTGTTCCTTTTGAGCTCACAGAAAGGGTGCGTTTCTTATCTCCTGACTAGCGATGTTGAGCATCTTCTCACGTACCCCTTGGCCTTTCGTATATTTTCTTTGGGAAAAAAATGTCTATTTCAGGTCCTTGAGGAAAACTTTGGATCCAAGGGGATGGGAGCCAATGAATAAAAGCCTCACCTTTTTTCTGTCAGATGCATAGACAGAAGGCCCATTTCGTGCACTTTTCACAGTGTGGAATCACACAGCCTGTTTTGTTCTGGGGCCTGCAACTCAGTAAGGCTTCCTTGTATTGACTTCCTTCTAAACCGCTTCACGCTCCTTGTTCTCATTCTTGCTACCTGGCGTCCTGCTCCCTAATGAAGCACTTGCATAGACCCTTTTCCTGAGGCTCTGTCATTTAAGACACACTGCTGGACAGAGAGCTTTCCGGGAGAGCCACCCGACCAGGAATATCAGTGTTGAATTTTGTATGAGAGAGAAATAAATTATGATTGTATTAGGCTAATGAAACTGAGTTAGCAGCTAATTACCTTGACTAATATGTTTCTCTCCTTTTTCAGATTAAGTGAACTGAATTCAAGGAATTGAAATAATTTTCTCCTCGTCACACGGTTTGTGTTAGAGCCGGGGTTCAAATCAAGGTCCTCATAACTTGCAGTGATTCTTGATAAATTGGAATTTACATGAGACGTTTACAAAGTTTCCACAAAATGGCAATCTTTTGGAGAAGTAGTTCTTTCGCTTTCTTCCCCCGTCTCATCTAGTCTCATGGGCTGTGGTGATATCGAGGAACATATTTGCCTGGCTGAATGCGTTTTCTGCGAGTGGCCACTCATATCAACTCTCCACTGGTCAGTGTGTTTCTGTCTTCTCCGAGTTAATATTAAGTCCTCACCGTGGTGAACATGGCAGATAGATTCCCTTGTGGAGCTTCCAGTCGGCAGGGAAGAGAGGCCTTGAACCATGGTAAAAGCAGCATCCTAAGAAAGTTGTGTCAGATTCTATGGGAGAGCCCAACAGTCAGGTGGGAGTGAGCCTGGAAGGCTTCCTGGTAGAGGAGGTATTAATAGTAGGAGGAATTGGCCGTGTGAAGGCAGATGGGATTAAACTCGGGGATAAGGAAGCAGCAAGCATGAAGGCAACTAGGAGCCTCTGGTTTGGCTTTCTTACTTAGATATAAATATAACTACTTATATCCCTAGCCTGATGAAGCCATATTAAGATTACGAGATAACCAGTCCTTAATAACATTCGTAATAGTAATAATAGCTAACATCGTTGATCATTTAGTATGTTCCAGATACTCCTATGAGCACTTTACGTGTATTAGCCATTAATCCTTTCTCGTTCCCCTGTACTAAGTACTACTGTATGCCTGTTTTACCGATGAGGAAACCGAGGCACAGCCAGGAAGTAGTGGGGCCTGTTCTTTGCACTGTATAGCAGGCATTCCCTGGCTCAGAAAACTTCTATTTCTGTTGCATTCCCCTTTGTATCACGTTTAAGAGCTGGAGCTTCGCTATGCTTTCATCACCTAATTGCTGGGTGACGTTGGACCCATGGCTCTGAGCATTCGATTCGTCTGTACAATAAAAAGAACGACGAGAATGATACTTAACGTTAAGAGGCCACTGTGTACATCAGTTAGGTCAGCTGAGTTATACTCCAGTTAAAAAAATACAGCTTCTGATCACAAAGGGTTATTTCCTACTGATGCTGCATCATGAGTTGGCTGGGAGCTCTGCTCCATCTCTCCTTCCTCTAGGACCTGTGCTGTCAGAGGCTCCATCATGTCATGGGCTCTCCCTGTCCCCACAGCAGCGGGCAGGGGGAACTGCAGCGCTTCGCACCAGCAGCCACATGCTTCCATTCTGCAGTGATGCATGATTCTTCCTCCTTCATTTCATTGGCCCAAGCGAGTCACGTGGTCACGCCCGAGCTCCAGCAGAGGGAGAGGCGTTCTGCCAGGTGCATGGAGGGTGAGGACTGTCGATGAACTGCCATAACGCGCGTGCCAACTCCGTTCTAAGTGTTTTATTGTAGCAACGCTACTTGCCAACAGCCCCGTGTGGTAACTATGAGTGCTATGCCCATTTTATTTTTATTACTTAAAAAATTTTTATTTTTCAGTTACTGTTGATATTTGATATTATTTTATATTAGTTTCAGGTGTACAGTATAATGGTTAGACATTTATATAATTTATGTGGTGATCCCCCTGATCAGTCTAGTGCCCACCTGGCCCCACACTGTATTATCGATTATATTCCCTGTGCTGTACGTCACATTCCTGTGACTATTTCGTAACTACTAATTTGCACTTCTTAATCCCTTCACCTTTTTCACCTGGCCCCCCAACACCCCTCTCATCTGGCAATGCTCAGCTGCTTCTCTGTGTCTATGAGTCTGTTTCTGTTCTGTTCGTTCATTTATTTTGTTCTTTAGAGTCCACATATAAGTGAAATTATCTGGTATTTGTCTTTCTCTGTCTGACTTATTTCACTTAGCATGATACCCTCTTGGTTCATCCATGTTGTCACAAATGATGAGATTTCGATCTTTTTTACGGCTGAGTAATATTCCATCGTATATATGTCCCACCTCTTTATGCAGCCGTCATACCTTGGCTATGGTAGATAGAGCTGCAGTGAACATAGAGGTTCGTATATCTTTTTGAGTTAGTGTTTTGAGTTTCCTCAGATAAATACCCAGAAGTGGAATTGCTGGGCCATGAGGTAGTTCTGTTTGTTATTTTTTGAGGAACCTCCATGCTATGTCCATTGTAAAGATAAGAAAATCGAGGCGCAGAAAAGTCGAGTAACTTGCCCAGGATCACTTGGCTAGTACGTGGTAAAGCCCAGGTTCAACCCCAGCAGTCCATCCCCAGATCCCATACTCATAAAGCATCTGCTATATTTAGCTGACAGGGTGATTGTGAGAATGACAGATGAGAAGGGTCATGAAAAACAGTGATTACCATGAGGAGTATTTGCATTTTGTTGGTGTCCTTACTGCTGCTTCCTCGGTGTGCTGGTCTCAGGAAGTCCCTAGGTGAGGACGTCGATTATACTCAGCCCCCACCAGTGGCCTTCGCCCTTTCCACCACCCAACCGCAGAGACACAGATTTTCCGGAAGGTGATGCTGCCTTTGCCATAAACGAGCCCCGCACAAACAACCCGACACAAAACCTTTTTCCAGTCCGGGTCCCATTAACTTAAAAATCTCAGGCCAGTGCAGTGACTAGAATGAATGAACATCAGTCACCGGAGGGCCGGCGCTGTGAATAAGTCATGGAGCCCAATGTAGAGTGGGATAACACGTCGTAAATTAATGTCGTTCAAATGAATACTTGATCGTGATGCTAAAGATGGCCATTTACCATCAGCACTTGAAGCGGCAGCAGTGTGGAAGCCAAAGCGATTTGCATCGCGTGGCAATGCTCAGGTTTGCCGCTGATGAATCATCAAACGTTTGGCTGTTTTCCACGTGCAGCAATGTGTACTGTTTACCTAAAATGCAAAGGGGCAGGGATGAGCTCCGTGTGCCCTGCAAATGGGGAATGACAGAGGTCAGCGGTGATGCGTGAAGCAGAGCAAAGGACATCTCTTTTAGTCGCCATGTCCCCGCCCTGGGCTACTATACCTGGCTTTTATCCTCGAATTTGGTCAGACTGGTCCATCCTGAGCTGGGTGAAGAGACACTGTCGGGACAGCAGCACTTATGTGTTCTCTCCCTCCCAGCCTCTCTCTTCTGATCTGGTTCCTCCGATGAGCAGCCTTCATTTCTTGGGTGCCGTAAGCCTAATCAGACAGCTAAGGAATGGAACTTGCCATTTAGTACAGGTCTTGGATAAAAATTCTATGAGTCTCTTTTTAGAAACATCCAACCCAGAGTTCCAGGCTCCTCAACTCACCTCAAGTGCCTTGGATGCCACGTAGAAAATAACACCTACCATCGTCGACTTTATTTTCTTCATCAAAACCTATCACATTCCCGTGTATGTAGAGTTCTAACACGAGGTACATAGCTCATCCACATTATAAACGTTTATCTTAGGAGCATTCAACTAGAAAGAAGGCAGCAAAAAGGAGGAAGAAAAGGAAAAACGTTGAGTGCTCATGAGTTGACCCACACTGCACTTCATAGGAGGCTCATGGTCTCTGTTCCTTTCGGCTTCTCAATGACACCCACAGCTCTCTACACTGAATGCAAGATTTATGTTTAAAGACATACAGCTTTTATAGAGCAGGGCCTCCGACTTCTTCTGAAGAGATTGTGAGAAAAATAACTTGCTTTTTCTGTTAAGAGGTAGAACTTATACCCCACTGTAATGGGGGAAATCCAATAATAAGTTAACACCATTTAAGCTCACTCTTTTAAACTTTCAGCAGAAGTGGCACCTCTTGGGGACAAGTGATTCCTCTTGCTGGCAATCCTTCTCCCTCATACTTCCCTGGAAAAAATTTTCCCATTGTCTAGAATGGGGCAATCCATTGCTTAATTTTCATTTGATTAAGACAAGGATTTCTCAAACTTGAGTAACATGTCGACTTGTTTTGAGGAAAAGAATCATCATGGAGAATATACATTATTTTTATTAAAATGTTACTATATATAAAAATGTAAAATCCGATATAAACTACTGGGGCTTATTGTTTTGGTCAATTATGAAACCGGATTAGAAACTAAATACAAATGTCACTGTGGATCCAGTGAAATCTAGACGCTTAAATAAATATGACGGATGACGTTCTTTGGCTGCAGTGGAACCTCTCGTTGACCATGACCGTCATACTTTGGGCTTTGGTGCACGTTCTCCTTGGGTAGCAGACCCGAGCAACCAATAGTACCGTCTCCTCCTTCTTCTCATCATTCGGCATGAATTCATCATCTCATGTGAATTTATGTGCTGGGTTCTTCTCCGTTTTGTTTGTTGAATGGTACTTGGAGCCCGCATGATGGCCAATAAAAAATGCAAAGGTTTTATTTTTATTTTTATTTTCCTTCTGAAATAGTGTGACTGAACTCAGTCAGAAGGTTGTCATCCAAGCGATCCACAATATGCCTCTATCGATTTCTTTTCGCTTGTCATTGAAATTGCTTGTGACAATAAAAATTTCTTTCAGAGAGAATAATGTGTGTGGACCCTGAGGGGCTGTGGACTCTGGTGTGAGCAGACTGTTCTAGACAAACTCTCCTGATAACCTTTCTGTTTCCCCGCCAGCCAGCCATCTCCCTTTGCCCTAGGCACCACCGGAGCACGGGCTGATTAAAGGACCCAGCCAGACAATCAGGAGACCTCGGCTCTAGTTCTGGTTGTGGCCCAGCTCGCCGGCTGGGGCCATGTCTCTTCTCAGGCCTCTCTCATCTCTAACCAGCTCAAGATAAGCCACCATCATCTCCCGTCCCGGGGGGAATGGCCTCCCGACTTGCCGAGCTGCTCCTGCCCTTGCCCCCCGCCCCCATCCACCCTTCCCCTTGCAGCAGAGAGTGATCTTCTCAGACTGTACTTCCTTGTTTAATACCCTTCCATCGGGGTTCCAGTTTTCCTTAAAATAAAACCCACGACCCACCAAGCCCTCTGAGCACCAGCTCCATCTGTCTCTCAAGCTCCATGCCCACCTCACTTCCCCTCACTCTCCATAACCCAGCCCCAGACTTTTCCTAGTTCACTTCATTCTTTATCTAATTCTGCCCCAACTCTTCTCTAGATCGGGCCTTCAGAATGGATTTTTCACCACCCGACACGCTCACGATGCTTCCGCCAGCCAGCTCTTTTCTCCCTCGGATTCTTTATCATCCCTTGGACCTCGGCTTATATCCCCACTTTCTCAGCGAGGTCTTCTCTGATTACTACCTAGATTAAATCCCCCCTAAGCATTGATCTCTGTATGTTTTGTTGAACTTCATCGCACCACAATTTAGGGGTGCGATGTGGGTGTGCTTTACTATATGGGTCTGTGTTTCTCCACTGGGGGGCAGAGACCACTGTCTGCCCTGTTTATCATGGAATCCCCCGTCCCAAAAAACAATGCTCGAATAGACTAGATATTAAATTGTTTAATTAATATTTATGAAGAAATGAAAGCCTGCCGTTGAGCTCATTTTTTTCCTAGGCTTAATTTTCTTTAGCCGTAAAGTGGAGCTGATAACATCTGCTTTATTTGATGTCATTCGCTTAAGACAGGAGCAGTCAGGCCATGCACTAGGTACCAGGGACACAGAGGAGCTTGAAAAAGATCAAGGGGTCTTGAGGAGGAGCAAATGCTGAAGGCTGGGTGTAGGGACCTGGGGCGAGGGTGCCTGGAGTCGGGGCTGACTCCCTGCAGAGCTCCACCCCTCGGGCACAAAGAGCGCAGCACCCCAGGTGCCTTCTGGTCCCACTGCTCATGGTCCGGCTGCCTTCGATTCTGAGCAGACTGTGCTTCACATGTGCTCATTGAGTGATCACGGTCACGGACTTAAATTCTCCCTACCATCTTCTCACCTCGCCCCTCACTGACATAGCTTCTTATATATCCTCTCTCCATTTTCATTCCGGAGATCACGATGGAGAGAATCTAGCTTGGTTCCTCACTTCATTCTTTGAGGTAACACATAACGAGCGCCTCCAATGAGCCCAGCACTGTTCTAGGTGCTTGTAAATGATTGAAGATTTTGTTTCTGCTGCCTCCGAGACAGTGCCTTTCTGCTCCTCAGACAGGCTTGGGGTTTGGTGTGCCATTTCCTTTTCTGAAGCTTATCTTCCTTACAGAACTCTGCGACATAATGGCCACATGGTGGGGTGCAGAGGGCCCTGGAGCAGGACATACGAGCCTCACTTTCTTACCTCATTCTGCATAAACAGGGTGACATTCCATGGGTCACTTTACCTCTCTAAATCAAGGACTTCCTGTTATGTAAAAACAGGGCTCTAAATTTCTGTTCCACTTCCTCTTCTGAGTTCTTTTCAGGCTTGAAAAAGATAACTCCGAGGGAGCTTAGAGGAAGCATAGAGAAAAATGAAAATATAATTAACTGAATGTGAAATGCTATGCAGATATAAAGATAAAGACACTAATGTTGATTTACCGATGACTGTGCCAGAGGCTGTGCTGGAGAGTTAATATACAACACCTAACCCCGCCCCCTCTCAAAAAAAAAAAAAATCCTTTTTACGGAAGGGGAAACTGAGACCAAGAAGGTTTAGGTCACTTTTTTGAGATTGTGCAGACAGTAAGCAACGAGGTTAGCTTGCAAGTCAGACTTAGGTGATTTTAAGGCCAGTATTCTCACTACTCCAAGCAGTCCAAAACCACCAAACACTGTTCACCTAAGTAGAGGTCATTCAGCCTCTACTTAAGTGCTCTCAGGTGTCTGTGGTCCTGTTTCTTCGAGGTCCTGACTCTGAGGACAGGTAGGATGCACACAAGGTCAGAACATCTTTCTCTCGTTAGCATTAGATCTTTTGTCCTCCCTCGATCCAACTGGAAGTGACCCCAGAAGTCACAGACTTGCTGGCCATGGAGAAATATCTTTAAAAAATCAGTTTCTCCTTCCAGGAAATCCAGAAGTCACTGTTGTGGGCTGTCAGCCTGCCTCTCTCTCTGCTGGAAGCTCCATCACACTGACAACTGCCTTCTGAATGCTGAGAGCGGCTCCCCATTCCACTGCTAATGAAATAACGGGGTCATGGCTACACTGAGAGAGATGAAGCCTGCAGTAATTTGGTAGCAGCGAACACCCCAAATACCCTGAGCTTCATCTACATTCATTCTCCCCAAGTGCCGTGGATGGCTCCTGCAAACTTGAGTTTATCTCAGCCCCAAAGCTAATAGAGTTAAACCAGCTGGTCAATTTAAACAGGAGCAGAACCAGTGAGATGTTACTGTATTCTGAGACAGTGCTAATAAACTTTAATAGATTTCAGCTAACAATTTGGTAGAAATTAGACATTGCACTGCTGCCGAGGTAATAACTTTTGGCACTAAGTAACAGAAAATCAAGCTCTGTGATGTGTTTCAAAAGCACCTTCATTGAGCCTCAGAGATTCAGGCAGATTTCACTATTGATTACTGCTTACTCTTCCCCAAGCTTTAAGAAAACAGCAAACTGCTTCAAAACACACCCCCAAAGGAGCCCAGAGTTTTTCTCCCACTGGCTCAATAGCTCATTAATGTGAAAAGGTCTTTGAAATCAAATGGGGGGCCTCCTATAGGTGAATCAGGAGCCAGGAGTTTAGACAATCCTCTCAAGGGCACGCAAACACTTGTTCATACGTTTCTGGAATCTTCCAGAATGTTCGCCCGCTGGATTCATTTCAATCTGATTCTATTTAACAATAGAATCTGTAATTAGTGAGCTCTGTAATTAGCTCGGGTTAAGCAGGAGACTCAGTTGGGTGTATAGCAGGAAGTCTGGACGTGGCTTTGGGAGAATGTTTAAGTCCCGGATGTGGCATTAATGATCCCTGAGATCTTGGGCGAGGCATTGAACTTCTCTCAACCGCGGTTTCCTCATCTGCCTGCCTCGCACGGCTGTTGTGAGGTGGAAAAAAAAAATGCAGACCCCTGCGAAAGTGTGTCGTAGGCTGGGAAGTGCCATCGAAACATTGGCCATGATATTCAGTGGGCCACGTGACCTTGCGTGGGGTTCTGAAGTTGAGAGATGCCATCGTGAGCTTCAGTAATGGCTCGAATATTCCTTGTTGCAGGTGCATTGGCCTCTTTCCACGGGATTCAGCACCCTCCACTCTGTGTGTGGGAGTTTCATAGACTCGGAACCATGCTCAGGGGGTGTCACTGTGACTGACTTCCGTGTTGGTCTTCATAGGAGTTAAGAGGTTTTTTCAAGGACAAAATTCTGCATGGGTTCGTTGTTTTTGAAACATTTAGCATGTTTCACTGCATCTAAGACACACTTTCGTTCATAATTTAGCATCTCTGTCATCGTCCGGTCGGAGATTAATCTGCAGCATCTTTTTTTTTCTTAGTGGCACATAGTAATGATGCGTCTTACAATTGAGGTCATCTCAGACGTGGTGGAAGATGAAACCCTATGTCTGTTACGAGCCGGGCTCTGCTGGGCGCCGCAGAGAGTGTGGCCCCAGATGGCATGTCCCTTTCTCATGGCGATATAATTGCAAAATTAATACTACTTACTACCTCAGGAGTAAACGGGTGGTAGCAATAGCATAGTAAGAAGTCGCAAGTAACAGTAGCCAGTTGTCATCTATAGCGTTGACCTAAAGTAGGTAGTGAATTCCTCAATGTATTATTCTCTTTATTATCTGCTGCCACCCTTGCAAGTCATCATAAAATAATAACAGCTAACGTTTCTTGAGTGCTAACCATGCGTTTGGCATTGTGCCATACAGCTTAAATGTACCGTGAGCCAATTTCATTTTTACAATAACCCCATCGGGTACATACTATTATTATCTTCATTTTATTTTGGGGACACGAAGGGTAGGAGAGCTTATGTAGCTCACGTGGGGTCCCCAAAGCCAGTGAGTGCAAGGAACCAGAGTCACACCTAGAGGGCCTGGCTCTGAAGCCCATGGATGAAGCTGTCACCGTTCTCTCTACTTCTGCAGCCTCTTCTTTTAACACCACGAATGGGAAGCGGCGTTCCCAAGATCACATGGCTAGGAGAGACCAGAATGGGGAGAAGGACCCAGATTCTTCTCATTCCCAGTCCAGTGCTCGCTTTTCTACCTCTTGCTTTCTCAAAGCTTTGTCAACATTCACAGCCCACTGAAGGTTTCCATCTTGGCATCTGACCTTCACCCCTAAGAGCAGACCTCAAAGAGTCCGTGAGGTCAAGTTGGCAAAGCTCGTGCAGCGGCGCCAACACGGCTCAATAGATACCTGCCCTTGTCTAACCCGGATGTGACACAGGAGCACCCAGGGCATCGTGGGCACAGAGGTGCCCATCCCGGTACGGTTATCGTGGGCCTGTATCATCACCACAGAGCTCAAGCGAGCTCTGTCCCAGCTGACCGTTGGGTGACAGAGACTAAAGCTGGGAAAAGACTGCCGGCCCACTTTTCTGAAATTGGAAGACGAGATTCTAAAAGGGAAATCAGTTTCGTCTACCTGCGTCACATCCTCTTAAAGCTAGGGCTTGCCTAGAATGGTATCCCACAAAATATCCTGAGTCAGGGCATTTTGGTCCCTGTCTGGAGAAGGGAATTACGTGGCTGGGGTTCAGGGACAGGAGGCTGATTTTTCAAGAGTATCCTTTTGTGTTTTGTACCTTGTGAAGTATTGGCTATTAAATAATTTTTTTTTTTTAAAAAGGTCTTAAGCCCTACCTTAGGTTCATGAGAAAATACTAAATACATTATAATCAATTGGTGGGGGCTGCCATGGGCACTGGATGAGGCCGTGGCTGCACACGGGCTGTGCATTTCTTATACTGGACACTAGTTATAATACTCATAATTTATACCTCACGAAGACGGAGCTTCTCCTTTCCCGAGGAGACGATCCCAGGGCAGCTGTCTATGTCTCTCACATTTCCTATCTTCCTCGAAACTCACCATGGCTACATGAGTGTCATAAACTGGGTTTTCTCAAGTCAGCTGGAAGAGGGAGAAGTCTAGAAAAACCCAAGAGCATCTTCTGTCTGACCTCACTCCTTCCTCCTGCTTTCATTGAAGAGAGGGGTGGCATCTTTTTTTTTTGCCCCCCTGGGGACGTCCTTCCCCTGTGTTCCCTAGAGCCACTTCTTTCTCCTTCCTGTAGAAATTAGACAGCAGTTGTGCGGGCCCCTCCCCTGTGTGGGGCTTCAGCCTCCAGCAGAATTTTAGACAGAAGAGAAGCACAGGTGTGGAGACCCAGGATGAGCCGGTTTTGATGCTCCTGCCTGGGAAAACTGCCCTCGACAAACACATTTGTTGCTCACACATTATCTGTTGGCTATCTACCCACGTGCCCATCTGTTGAGATGGCAGTGTGCCTGATCCCAGGCCCCTACGCCAGCTCCGTTAAACCTAGGTGCCAATCACTGGTGAGCCAGCTGCAAGGGACTTCACCCTCTGGGGCTACTTCTCCTCGCCTCCCCTTGAGAATGCTGAGACCTCCGGCATGCTTTTGATTTTCTCACCTGGGTCCCGGCTGGAGGTACGGCCCCTTCGGAGGTCCACCTCGGGATGAGAAAGGCTTGTCCTCTTGAGGGTGAGGCCCAGTCTGAGGTGACTCTGTGTTTGGGGAAGGGGAGAGGTGGTAAGGTTAGGGTATGCGTGAATTGATGGCATCCCGCCTAACCGTACCAGGGACGGAAGGGGACATACATGGAGAATAATTAGAGCTGCGTCGCTTCTACTGAACCTCGTGTGTGTGTGTGTGTGTGTGTGTGTGTGTGTACACACCCCAGGAGAAATAAATTAATCAGTAATAAATCAAATGTCTTTATTTCTCTCCCTTGTTCCAGCATGGGTTTGCAGGGACAGATAAAATGCCAAGTGTCTGTGCATCCTGCTGACGAGGGCACATTCCCATCTCCTGTGATACATGTGGGCCCCAAAATATACCTGGCAGGGAAGAGAAAGACAATTAACTATAGCTTGCGGCTGGCATGATGTCAGGCACATAGTAGCCACTCAAGCAAAGCTGTAGAATAATGAATAATAGAGGTCCCCTCACAGAGTCATTGTGTGAATAGAGTGCGATGATGCATTTGCTTACATTAAGTTTTGAGCACCGACTACGGGCACCATCCTAGGTTATTGGGAGATGGTGCCCAGCAAGGTAGACAAGATCCCTGCTCCCATAAACTTATCTTCCATCAGGGAACAGACAGGAGCTGACAAACAAATACAGAATGAAAACCGCAGAGCTCAAGAACTTCTGATTCCTTTCTTTTTCTCCAGTGGAAAGGAGCAAGATGGAGGGGCTTGGGTGCACGTACATATTAGGGCCTTTCACCCATGTGTGCTATTTGGTTTCCAAAGAAACATCCCCCCTCCCCACACCCAGACACATACCCATGTGTATAAACATACATACTCGCACATACATGCACCTTCCCCTTGGACTCGGAAGGCCCCTGAAGTATGCGTTATTTCTTTTCTTATAAAATCTGCAAAAGACAGTCCTACGTGACCTGCCTGGGGATCTAGTCCAGGATCCAGAGAGTTCTCAGTTTGTGTGGAGCCACTGTCAGGACACTGTCCCTCCAATCGGGACAGCTGAGCGTTTCTTTGCAGTCCCAGAACCTGTGTCTGACTCTGGCGCCTCTAGGAAAGGATCATGGCTTCTGGGTGATGACCCCCTCTATATTTAACCTAGAGAGCCACAGAGGCGAGGGAGGGTTATTATAGAATCAGGGTGTGGATGATGGACATTGGGAAGATTCCAAAATGAGAGGCGAGTTAAACTCCACTTACACTGAAGTTTCATCTCCCTTAGAGATTCTGCGATTCCTAGAACATCCGAGAGTTCTGACCAGCGTGGGCTGGTTCGATGCATAAGAGCTGAGAAGCGGTGGGACCAATGGTTTGTCCGTACAGTCGAAGTCCTTGGGCGTCAGAGAGAGAACGCTATGTACGACTGAGAGACTGCACTCAGGAAAACTTGGCATTCTGTGAGATGGAGACTGAGTCCTCTCTCTTTCATATTAGGACCACTCTGACATTTCTGGTACCCAAATTGTGCACCGTAGCCCATTACAGTGTTGCCATGGTGACCATCTCCGATCACGATCGGCAAGATTAAGAAGACAATGTCCGTGAAGCTTTCCATGGTTGGTGAGTGAGTGCTCATGGGAGACAGAGGGTCTGGGATGGGGCCTGCTTACAGGACGCTGAGATGGAGGCCGACTCGGAGCCTCGGGCAGTCTTCTCTGTCCATGGTGACAGGGGCCAACTGCTCCGTGGGGACAGAGATCTCGTCAGTCTTTTCCATCACGGTATCACCAGCACCTACGGCAATGCTTGTGCAAAGCAGGCACTGCATAAGATCGGATGAATGAAGGAATGAGTTAATCGATGGTTGTAACTTTTCTCTTCCCCCCAATGAAGTAAATGTGGTAGGAGTGTAACTGGTTCTGGTCCCGCCGGTGCAGAGAAGTGGGTCGTGTTGGTGACGATGATGGGGAAAGGGTTGCTCTTATTAGACTCAGAGATAACACACGGCCCTGACGTTGGTTGCGAAAGCCCAGCATAGATCAAATTGTCAAAGATAAAATGTCATCACCAGTGCATTGAGAGTATCACCTGATATACAACTTCCTGCAAGTTTTGTAGAAACATAATTTGCTACTATCTCTTTGGAGAAGGAGTTTATAAACGTCTCCCTTTATAAAATTTTAAATAAAATTTAAAAAAATTTAAAAATATGTGCAGTAGTTTACCTGGGCCCACCTAAACTGGTGTACATAAGCTACTTTAGAAGTTTATCCTGAGGAGACACCTGAGGAGGCACATGGATGCTTAACCAGAGTGCTCATCAATGCCTCGTTTAACACAGCAAACATTGGAAATAGCATAAACGGTCTACACTAGTGGGCCAGTTGAGTAAGTCCTGGTCTTTCCCTCTCCTAGAATACCACGCTGCCATTTCAATGATATAGACATAGACTTGTCAACACAGAAGCTTGTATATTCATGAGGACGAGGTTAGGCTCCAGGTAACAGAAGAAACGTACGGCTTTAACAGAAGATGAGTGCGTTTCTTTTTAATGTGAACGTTCAGGGCTGTGATGGGGCCCCTCAGCCTTCTAGAATGAAGTTTCCAGATTTCTGTTCTGTGAGAACTGGTACAAACCCTGGGCACGGGGAGCCCTTACCGAGTCGTAGGTACCATGTGGGTTTCCTCTGCACCGGTCCTTCTGTGTGAAGATGTTCTCGTTCTTAACAGAGTTTGGAGTTGTTCGTGTGCCTCGTGCAAACTCAGGTGGTGCTTATGATGACTCCAAACACAGGGGTCGGGCGTGTGGGGCCCCAGAGGGTCATGGCCGTCTCCCCGACAACGTGGCTTTGAGTTTTGGTTGGCTCTTTCATTTCCATCATATTCTGCATTAATAAGCACAGTTTGGAGAAACATATTTTCTTTGAACTTTGATGGCACAGTAGTAAATGAAGTTCATATGTGGATGGTAAATCAGGTTTATTTTAGAATTTCCTAGCATATCCCCCTGCGTAATTGCGTTGGGTGATTTCTGAGACACCAAGAAGTGTTTGTAAAAGTTTTCTTTACAAGTCCACGTTTACAGCCATCTAAGAAAGTGAGGGAGCATTTGCTCATTAGGATGGACCCCGAAGCGAGGAAAGTATCACCAGTCTTCCTGGAACACTCAGTTCAATCAAATTAGATAGGAGCACATCACTTTGATACCAGCTTTGCAAGGCTATGGCCCCAAGCCAACGTAACTGGCACTAAGTGTTGACTATTATTACTTCTGGGAGGCACTAGAGTTCTGGGAATCTGGGTGGGCTATGAGAATTAAGGGGTCCCCAAGGAATGAAGTCCGTGGGAAATGGTGACACGTTAGTGGCAGGCAGAGCCCCGATTTACTAGGTAGGAAAGTGTCAGACACTGCACTGGTCCTGATGGAGGCCAGAGCCATTGATCGGCTTAAGCATTTCCCCCCGTTTTATCGAGATGTAGTTAACATATAGCATTATACTAGTTTCAGGTGTACAACAGAATGATTTCACGTGTGAGTATATTACAAAATGATGACTGCCAATAAGTTTAGTTAACATCTGTCACTCACATAGTTATAATTTTTTTTCTTATGATGAGAACTTTTAAGATCTATTGTCTTAGCAACTTTCGCATACACAATGCAACACTGTGAATCACATCCCCAGGACTTGTTTATCTTATAACTGGAAGTGTATCTCTTTCGACCTCTTTCACGCATTTCTCCCACCCCCAGCCCTCCACCTCTGCCAACCATCGATCTGTCCTCAGCGTATACAGTTTTGATAGCAACTCCCATTTTACTAATTTTCTATAGGTCCCTTACATTTACATTTTCACCAGAGGTGTTTAAAATTAAAATGGAGAGAAGTCATTTCGAGAGTGCTTTACTATAGTAGAGGCTCCCTGAGTTGCAAGAAGTGGCAACCAACTTGAATGAGCTCGTGTACCAGGAAACTTTTGTCAAAGAATCAGAGGTGTCCTGTAAATCCCAGAATAAGAAGTATGGTTAGGGGACAAAAGACTGGGTCCAGAAATTGTGTAGCCATTAGGAGTCTGGTGAGCTTGACAGACCAGCTCTCCCTGATCGCTGGTGGGTATACAAGGCCCAAGATGGTACCTTGGCCAACCTCCAGGTCTACTTAATTCTACAGTTTTGGCAACCCAAGTTCACTGATACTGTTTCTCCATGCCCTAATTCAAAAAACTGAAAAAATAGGATGTGATTGGTCCAGCTTAGGTTATGTGTTTATTCATTGTCCATTCGGTTTTTGTTAAGAGAGAAGGGCCATGTGGGGGTGTGGAAGCAGAGCCTTTGAGAAAAGGAAAAGGGCAGGTCCCCCAAGAAGGAATGCGGAGTAGGTGGAAGAGATCAGCAGAGACAATGATTTGCGTCTCTGATATATTTACCCAGAAGAAGCAAAAGCGTTGAGCTCAGAGCCTAGAGGGTAGAGTCCCGTGGGTCGGAAATGCACGCTCCGTTTTTCCATTTTGAGACTCTCCATTTGTTTATCTACCACTTTTCTAATTACTACCAGCAGAGCAATCAATAGAAGGTTGTCTACCATAGGGACAAGTTAATTAAGATGAGCAAATGAATCAGGTAATTAAGCGGCCTTCCCTGAGAAGGTGAGCCTGTCGCGGTGTCAGGGGCATGAGGTCACATGGAGTTGTCTTCAGGCAGGCTTCTAGGAATCACGGTAACCTAGGGGCACGCTGGTGACTTATCTCCCTCATTAGTGGGCACGATTTCTCTGGTCTCATTAGTAATAAGTCCGTATTCCACTGCGAACCCCCTTAGCCTCATTCGTACGGCACGAGCCCCTTTGTCAGTGGCAGACACGGGCAGTTCATAACCCAGGACTTATTCTTTCCTTTTACCCAACAAACACCACTCTGACCTATTCCTGGAGGCCCAACTTAAAGCATCCCTTGTAGCTAGAAAGTAGCCAATAAGATAAAGTGCTTTTTCTGGGGTCCTTTGAAGGGGCTGACCCAGCTGGGAGCTATGCCCTTTCTATTTCTGTTATTATATTTTTCATTCTATGATTTCCTTTTGGTTCTCTTTTTTTAAACTTCTATTTCTTTGCCGAGACTTTTATATTTTTTTTTTCATTTGTTTCTAGAAAATTTGTAGTTGATTGTTGAAGCATTTTTTTTTTTTTTGATGGCTGCTTGAAAATCCTTGTCAGATAATTCCAGCATCTGATTCACCTCCGTGCTGGTGTTGTTTGATTGTCTTTTCTCATTCAAGTTGCGATTTTCTTGGTTCTTGGTATGGTGTTTTAACCGTATCCTATTATTGGTAAAAGAGAGACACCAGGTCCTAAACCTTTTATGTCAGCAGGCTGTTTAGTTTCGGCACACTGGTCCTAGCATGCTTTTGTGGGTTGGTAGGAGGTGGCCCCAAGGAGTGATCCTAGGTGGGACGTGTCTGAGGATGGCTTACGTTTCAGAGCCTTTGTGGCCTTATTTTGGTCTGCTTGGTATATCTGGTGCTCCTGAGGCTCCCAGTAGTCCCTAGCTGTCCGAGGTGACAAATGTGCCATGCTAGCAGAAGGCTGGCACGCGGCAGAGGAGGAGAACCTCGCACCAGGAGACAAAGAGGCTTCCTGGGCTGGGCAGCCTTTTGGGGCTGGATATCTCTCAGTGGGGCTGGGAGTTTCGGGCCCTATAAGGAAGGGAAGCACATGTTCTTATTTGGGAGGAGTAAGAGGTAGAAGAAACTTGGTTTTGCTGATCGGACCACTGTACCAGCTTTAGACTAAATAGTTCTGCTTTTTTCTATGTAAGAGAAAAGATTCTATCATATCTCAGCCACTGTTATTGCATCATCCGTAATGTACTACAGAACTTAATCCTAATCGACATAATATCTAAAGAAGGGAAGGATATAACTGATAGACCCCAAAGTGGCCCACCATTGCTCCTCCAGACTGAACAATCTGCCAACGCCACGTCTGTGATCCAAGCTGTCCTCCTAGGCTATGGCTACCCGCTCCTCTGAATCAGAGGACACCTTCTCGAGTGAAGGGACAGGCAGACTGTGTTGCGAGAGCTTAGAGTCTGACAAACTTGAGTCAATTCCAGCTTCATCACTTACTGACTTTGGGACCTCGTACCGTTACCTCAGTTACAGCTAAAAAATAGGAATAAAATAACTGTGATTCAAGGTTGTTGTGCAGATTAAAAAAATGTAACGCACAGAAAACACGTAGTTGATAGTAATTTTATTATCATCATTACCATTACTATCATCTTCTACCCATAGCCAACGTTAAGAGGAATTTCATAAGAGTCACATAAAATACAGCATCCAGATAGTCAGAGCTAACATTTAAAGAGCGCTTACTGTGAGCCAGGCGCTGGGTCACCCACCTTGTGGTCACTCATTCAACCCACACAAACCGATGAGGTCGTCGCAATCGTAACCATCATCCCCCTTTCGTAAGTTGAAGAGACTGGGCCCTGAATACTGAGAACTTTGTCACAGTAACACAGAGGCAGGAGGTGGAGCTGAGACACGATTTCAGCTCTGTCTGACTCCGGAGTGAAAGCTTTTATCAAGGATAGAACAGGAAGAGGGATTCAAGAGTTTGGGGTTTGAACAGTTCATTCATTCATTCATTCATTCATTCAGCTGTTCGGGTAGCATTCACTGAGCTGTTATTCTGTGCCAGTTCTGTGTTAGACTCTATACGTACAGAGATGGGCAAAACATGGCCACGCCCCTTAGGGGCTTCCAGACCTGTAAAGAAATCCACGCCCTGAAACCTTTGAGTCGTGATGAGGTCCATCTGGGGCGCGCAGCAGAAAGCAGTCCCTTCCAGTGGAGTGAGGGAACAAGTTAGCCCTCTAGCTCAGAAAGTCCGATTCTGCATTTCCTGAAATGTCTGTTTTCTAACGGAATTTTGAAGAATCTTTGTTTTTCTGTTTTGCTTGCGGCAAAGAAGCGTGACAGCATTTCCCAAGTCGTACCTGAAAAAGGTACGATTCACTTTTGTGAGTTGTGAATGAAAGGGACTGTTTGCTGTTCGCTTAAAGCCGGAAAGTACTAGAAGATGCTTCAGCAAACACGGCAGTTCCCTTTCTAGAGGTCAGAGGAAGCGCCAGGGCAAGTTAAGCTTTGCTTCTGGTTTCGTATGGCTTCCTTGACACCTCATTTGCCTGTTCTGCTCACAGCTTCCACCAGTAGGTGTCAGCTGGTTGGATTAATGAGGGAAAGTCCAAGCAGCAAGAAAGATAGAAATCCAGTAAGAAAACCAGAGGCTGAGCTGAGATCGAAAGGCAGATGGATGCTCTTGAATTCTCATGAGGCACCGCTGGCCATTTTTTTTTCTTTTTTCTCAAAAGCAAAATAAGTTAAAAACTTCTGCTTTTTGAAAGACATGATGAAGAAAATGTAAAGAAAAGCCAAAGGCTGGGAGAAAATATTGCAATGCATGTAGCTGACAAAGGCTTAAATCTAGAATATGTAAAGAACTCCTACAACTCAATAATAAGAGAAAAAATATCCAATAAAAAATAGACGAAGATTTGCACAGATAGTTTACAGATGGCCAATAAGTGCATGAAAAGATGCTCACATTCTTAGTTATTAGGGGGACATAAATTAAAGCCACGGTGACATGCTGCTACACATCCAGGAGAATGACTAAAATTAAAAAGGCTGGGAAACCAAGTGTTAGGAAGGATATGGAACTCTAGAATTTTCCTACGTTGCTGGCAGGGTTGTAAAATAGTATAAACGCTTTGAAAACCCACTTGGCAGTTTCTTAGAAAGTGTAACATTCACTTTCCTTATGATCTAGCAATTCCACTCATGGATATTTACCCAAGACAAATGAAAGCATATGTTTACAAAAAGATCTTGTACAAGAATTTCATAGTAGCTTTATTCACAGTAATCCAAAATTGGAAATAATCCAAATGCCCATTCTCTGGAGAATGGATAAACCACCTGTGTTATAGCCAAACAATGAAATACTACTCAGCCATGAAAAGGAATCATCAACCGATTAGAACAGATAACCTACTGACCTACAGGTACGCATGACCAGGATGAATCTCAGAAACAATGAGGCTGATTCAGAGCAAAAGAAGCCAGACTATGTACTGCACGAGTCCAGTATAGACAACCCTTAAAAAATCCTATAGCCAATGTAGTACTTGGCTAGGGCTGCCATCCAAATACCACAGATGGGGTGACTTGAATAACAGAAATGTATTTTCTCACAGTTCTGGAGACTAGAAGTCAGAGGTCAAGGTGTCTGTAGGGTTGGTAGCGTCTGAAGGTCTCTCTCCTTGCCTTCTAGGTAGGCACGTTCTCTCTGTGTCCTGCCCTGGTCTTCCCTCTGGGCAGGTCGTGTCCTGATCTCCTCTTTTTATAATGACAATGTCATAATGGAGTAGGGTCCGCCCATATAAACTCATTACCTTATTTATCTCTTTAAAGCCCTTATCTCCTTATCTTACAGTCACATTCTGAGGTACCGGGGGTTATGACTTGAACATAAGAATTTGGGGAGGGACAGGATTAAGCCCATAACAGTGACAGAAAGTTTCTTTGGAGCCAGAAGTGAGAAGGAGTCTGACTACAAAGAATTTTTTAGGATACTAGAAATTACATAGTAATTTTGTATTTGAATTGTTCTATATCTTAATTCATTAATGAGATAGGACACATCCATTTGTCAAAACTCATTGAAATGAATACTTAAAATGAGTGCATTTATTATATGTAAATTATGCTTTTATACAACTAATTGAAAATAAAACTCTTCACAATATATTCAGTTTTTTTGTAATAAAAATAATACCTATTCATTATAAAACACTTAGATGATAAAAATAAGCAAAAAATGATAATTATCCGTGATTGTTCCACTGTCATAATTTTGTTGTATGTCATTAAGAAATATACATATTACGTGTTTGTACATGTATATCTTTTAATGGTAAAATACAACACGTACTTTTTTCTGCTTTTGTCATTCAGCAATATAATACAATTTTGACTCATGACAACCATTCATTGTCATTAAATTTTATTCTATGATTCCATTTTGAATAATTTTAAAAATTGTGGAACATCATTTAATTAGCTGGTCTCAATTGTTTGACACTTAGGTCATTCACAACATATTTTTTTCTTATTATAAGCAAAGCCATCCATTCTCATCGTTAAATCTGTACCCGAATCCATAATTATTTTCTTAAGGTGCATTCTAGAAGTAGAATTTCTGGGTCAGAGGTTAGACAAATTTTAAGGCTTTCGATATCTATATTTTATACATATGAAATTGTTATATGTGTATCGTCTGTAATTGGGGACATCGGCACTGTAACCAAATGAGCATTTAGAAATATGTTTGCCAGTCGAGAGGAGGAAGATGAAATCCCCGTTGCCATTCCGGTTTGCATTTCTTTGGTTGGTTCCACCAACCTGTTCTTCCTATCTCGGTCGTGAGGAGATTGGACCCAGAAATTTAACATGACTTAGTTCAAAGGATGCAGCAGGCGCAAAGATGAATGACTTGTGACTCTGGGTCTTCCCACCCAAAAGGTCAGCCGGCTAATACTGGCCCTAACACTGAACAGATCCCTAGGCAAAGGGAGCCTGAAGCAGATCCTTCCTTCAGCTACAGCCTTGGCCAGTGGGTGGGAGGAAAGGCTCAGTGCCCCACAGTCCCGGTCGGTCCGGCTGCAGGCAGCTCACCCCTAAAAGGAGAGGAAATGGAATTCCCGTTGCAGGCCAGCACCCACTCCGTTATCTCCTTCACAAGCAGGGGGCTCCGTTCGAGCTTTGATGCAGCCACTGCCCGCTCCCTGGGGGCGTCAGCAACAACAACAACAAAAAAGGGTCCATATTCAGGGAGCATCACTGTTGGGCTTATCTCCTTCTAAAATGAGGAGGAGAGACCCAATGAACACTTTTTAGCAGTTTTGGAAAAAACAAAGTACTCGCTGGTGGGTGGAGGGGCAGATTTTCCTTTTCTACGACATTGCAAGCTCTCGCTCAGCCCCCTGACGAAGGAGAAAATCTGTTCCTCTTTCAGCTAGAAAGAAAACTGAGACAGGAGTGCTCCGTGCAGGCCGCGCAGGCAGGGACATCGGTGCCAGCGAGAGGACAATGTGGCGTATTGTGGACGCGAGAATCGGTGAGGTCAGAGCCACCCCAGGGACGCGAAAGGATATATTTATGTAAGAGGCAGTAAAATTTGTCTGCAATTAACTTTTACCAAAACCCTCAAATCTGTTGTTTGGTTTTCAGCAGATGTTGAAAGGGTTTATCCTGGATTCTGTCTTTATTGATAGGATGTCTTTTGATCTGCAGCCAAATAAGAAATCTGGATGTTATTTTGGATTTGGAAATTTCCTTTAAATAAACATATTAGTTAAGTATGTAAATCTGCTTATCATCACTTGGGGCCTATTGCCAGAGTGGGGAACATCTGGGGCCTGGTGTCGGCCGACGTATTAATTCACACTTAGAGTGTGTTTCACCCAGGTTATTGCTGAATAATGTTACCTTGATCGCTTAAGTCAGCTGTGTCTTGACAACAGTTCATTACAAGTTTGAGGTTGAAATTTTGACTCATGAGAAGTCCACCCAGCATGGCCCGTCTGGGCCCAGTGATTTAGGCTTCTGGCCCCCTTCCGGATGGATTTCAGAAATTAATTGTTAACATTTTGGATTATGAATGGCAGAGATCTGTGTTATTTATCTGAACCGGCCAGCATGTAATTCCGGGAAAGGATTATCTGACCTCCTCCTGATAAACACTGAAGTGGGCTCATTAATACAACCTCCTGACAGAAAGCCCTCGCTACTTTATGGACACACTTCTCCCTCCAGTTAAAACAATACTCAGTCGACGTCAGCCTTTACGTCTAGAGTGAATCGTTTCGTCGGGTGGGTTGGTACAGGATGGATGTCGGCAGCCTGGCATTCTCACTAACACAGGTAATAGAGCGTATAAATCCAGGAGTCTTCTGCTCCTGGATCACTTCTCGGCCAGGAGCCGAGCACCAGAGGATGAATGCATGGAGGGCCCCCAAACGAATGAAGACCGTGTGGGCAACCGAGAAAATAATTCCAACCACTGCTTGCCCGAGCAGCTGGAATTCATGCTCCGAGGCCCCGGGAAAGTGACGTGTGGGAAAGAGGACTTTCAGAGAAGCTGCGTTTATGGGTGTCTTCTGGTTAGTCCTTGCAAACCATCCGAAAGGCTTCTTTGGTGGATGAGCTAGGGAAAGCTACTATGGCGAAGAGTCGGCCAGTTTCCGAGAAGTGAGACGTGACAGTGTGTTCCTAGTTCCCACTTCTCTGCACATTTTTTTTTAGCAGGGGTGAGGGCGGGGGCTTTGTGCCAATGACTGTGTGGCACAAAGAGCCATAGGTCAGGCTCTTTCCGTCTAGTGGCATTGCCGTCCCCTAGGACTTTAGAGTCCTCCATCTGGCTGGAAGACAAGGGAAGTCAGAGAGCGTGGAGGGACATTTTATAAACCAGGCCAGGAAACGGTCATTTTGCAGAGCCCCAGTTCTGTGGCTGCATCTAACCGGAAGATACAGCTAAACTGTGAGCCCAGGGGAAAGCGTTTGATGCACGCTTAGTCTTATAATGGGCACCTTGGCCACGATAATAACAGCGACAGAAAATAACAGTTGCAATAGCTAACATCTATGGCTCGTTTACTATGCGTCAAATCCTGAGCTAAATGCCTTGTGTGCATTTATCTTATTCAATGTTGTTATTCCCATGCTAGAGGTGGGTAAACTGAGTCTCAGGGGGCTGAAGTAATTTCCTCAGAGTCACACGACTATAAAATCCTACAGTCGAGACCCAGACCCAGTATGTCTGACTTTAGGTCAAGTGATCTCAGTTCTTCCCTTGATCCCAAGCACATCTGCAGATGCCTCTGGCCCATGTTGGGTCAGCCGTGTTCCCACTGCTTTCCTTCTGTCTAGGGCTGAAATAGTGCCTCCTTCTTACTGAGACCTAGGAACTCAGTATCCTGATTAAATCCCCAAGAGCACAGCCCCTCTCGTTTCCATGAGCGCACAGTAAACACTAGCAGGGGAAAGACAGAGTTGGAACTTCAGCCGTGAACAATGCGACGTCCCTGCTCTGAGTGACTAAGGCTAGTACCACAGAGGCGTTCTCCCCAAATATCATTTTAGTTACAAATTTCCCCTTCACAAGCAGTGACGTTGAACAAACGCCGTCAAACCCCTAATGACTGTAAAATATGGGTCATTTCATTCTTTGTTTCTGGACCAACTTAATTACTTTCTGTTCCCTCTCCTCCTCCCACCCCTCCCCAGACCTGGCTGCTGTACCTCTCTGTTTTTCTCCCTCCCTCCGTGTCTTCCTTTCATTTAACAAATATTTTCTGTGCACCTGCTTGCTACCAGGTAGACAGTAGTGACAAAGACAGTCGAGATTGCTCTCTCTGTGAGGCTTACATTATTTTTCCACAACAAAATAAAAGCGTTCGATTCCATACAAAGTCTGCGGCCATGCCACCCTCAATGAGCCCCATCCCGTCTGATCTCGGGAGCTAAGCAGGGTCGGGCCTGGTTAATACTTGGATGGGAGACCACCTAGGCAGACCAGGTGCCATAGGCGTAAAAAGTTAAAAATAACGGATTGTAAACTGACAAGGTCCTTGCAATCTGTGCAGTCAACCAAGGATTGCCTTGCCTAAAAAAATAAATAAAAGAAAAAATTTTAAAAAATAAATTCTGTACTAATATTTTTCACGTGCAGAAGGGTGAGAATCACAAAGAAATTTTACAATGTGAGTGTGAGGACGTTCCACTAACCTCTCCAGCAAAGTGACTTGTCTCCAGATACCAAATACGTAGGATTCAAATCTCAACCATACTAAAAAAATATAGATTACTACATATTTGGGGCCATTTGGGACTCCTCTGCAGTAACTGAACCTGTGAATTTTACATGGCTTTACTGCAGGAGTGACGAATACAATAGGGCTGTCCCCCTTCTGTTCTGAGCCTGTGGCAGACGTTGCAAATTGCAGCGCTCCACCGAATTCAGAGGTGAGCTCAGAATCTTTCTCCACACAAAGCTGTAGGCTGCCCCTACTAAACAACTGACATCAGCATAGGTGAATCTAACCTATTTGCCATCTTTAGAATGCGGTATACCAGCTGTCTCTTAATGTGGACACACGGAGAGATTTCACATACTTGTGCCTGGGTGATATTTTTCGTGCACAAAGGAATATATTTTTGAGCTAAGTGAAAAGTCACCGTACAGAATTCCCAAGTGGGGTGAAAGGAGAAGAGGGCTTAAGGAAGGGATCGAGGGTCGGGGTCAGCACAGAGAGTAGACCCTCGTCATGACTGGAGAAGCCTGCTGGAGGCGGAGCGTGTGTGTCCAATGGCAAGAAGCTGGGGGCGCAGGTCACGCCGCTTAGCACCGTCCCTATCCTGATGGCCGCGAATCATGGGCTGTGGAAAGGGCCGGCACAGACATGGGAAGTAAATATGGCTACGCTTCGGGTCTCTTTCCGTCACGAGGTTCATATGGCCAGGACAGACTTCCTCCTCCTCCCCGTGCTCCGCCCCATTCGTTTCTTTGTCCACGTGGCCCTAAAGGGGACAGGGAAGCCACGAGTCACTGGTTGGCATGGCTCGCGGACTTGGATAAACAGAGTTCTGCTTGACCTCCGGAGAGTGGCTGGAACGAGAGGAGGGACTTCTCCCAGGGCCAGGAAGACATGCGGTCAGCAGGCAGAGAACTGTTATGGAGATATTTTAGTGGCCCGAGAGCAAGGGTTCCCAGCAGCCAGGGAAAAGAGTCTAATATTTGCCATGTTCACTTACACGTGTTCGCGTGGGCACGTACGCCGTCGTGGAGCTGTAGGTGACTTCAAAGACACCTGCTTTTCCACTAAACGTGCTTAGTCGCAAACAGAGAAAAAGCTCGTGATGTGCCCAGTGGGGGTGGGGCGGAGGTGGGAGGGGTCCACGCAGGCCACAGGCAGTGAAGGGCGCATAGTCCTCCGGGAATTCAACGCAGTGATGAAATTGGCTCAGTGGTGTTTTACTTTGTATCGCCACCATACCCCAGCAGCATCAGACCTCCGTCCCATCCCCGATGCTATGCCACTGAGCAGCACATTTGAAACCTAAAGGGTCCCTTGGGGCAATTAACCCCTGTGATTGAGATTGGTTTCCTGCCTCGCTTTCTCACACTGCCCCTCCCGGCCTCACCCATTACTAGCCCCATAGGATGTGAAGATTTATGAGGCACAGACTCCAAAGACTTAGTGAGTTCACGTTTGCTGTAAAAACAATTAATATTTTATTTTATTAAGTAATTACTTAATGGCTGTTTTCTCCCCCCAAGACTGTGTGTATTTGTCTTCCATTCCCAAATTATTTATTGAGTTTCTACTATGTGACAGGCCAGGTGCTGGGCACAGGAGGCTACAACACAGCAGACAAGACAGTGACATGGAGCCAGCATTCTAGAACAGAGAGAAACCATAAGCAAGTGCACCAAGGCGTAAACAAAATGATTTTAATAGAGTCGCCGAATGGATAAAGAAAAACCAGATCCAACTCTACACTGTCTACAAGAAACTCACTTTAGATTTAAGGACACATATAGGCTGAAAGCGAAGGAATGGAAAAAGATATAATTATGGTAACCAAAAGAAAGTACGTGTGGTTATATCTACATCAGTCAAAACGACTTTAAGTCAAAGACTGTCACAAGACACAAGGAAGGACATTATATAATGATAAAAAGGTCAATTCATCAAGAGGATATAATAACTGTAAATTATATATATGCGCCCAACATCAGAGCACCTAAAAATATAAAGCAAACATTGACAGGCCTAACGGGAGAAAAGACAGCAACACAATAACAGTAGGAGAATCCGATACCCACTATCAATAATGGATGGAACATCCAAATTCAAGGTCAGGAAGAAAACAGAGGACCTGAACAACACTGTAGATGAAACGGACAGACATATACAGACGTGCACATTCTATCCAACGGCAGCAGAATACACTTCGCAAGCATATATAGAACTTTCTCCATGATACATGTTAGTTCACAAAACAAGTCTTAACAAAGTGAAAGTGGAAGAAGTCATATCACGTATCTTTTCAAACCACAATAGACTGAAAACAGATATCAATAGCAGGAGGATAATTGGAAAATTCACAAATATGTGGAAATTAAACAGCACACTCTTGAACAACCGCCGAGTCAAAAAAGACATCAAAAAGGAAATTAGAAAATACCTCGAGACGAAAACACAACATACCAAAACTTACGGGATACAATAAACAGTAGTAAGAAGAAAGTTTATTGCAACAAATGCTTATGTTAAAAAAAAAAAAAATCTAAAAATAAACAACCCAATTTTATGCCTCAAAGAGCTAGAAAAAGAAGAACAAACTAAACCCAAAGTTAGCAGAAGTAACATAAACAAGATGGGTTTAGCTAGTGAGAAGGGCGACGAAGGGGAACATCCTAGGGCAACGAGGCGAAAAGGGATGGGCAGGGGCACGGTCTGTTAGCGAATAAGGCGATCATGGATGACCTCTCGGAGGAGGTGACATTTGCACTGAGACTTGAAGGATGGGAAGAAACCTGCCATGGCAGAAAAAAATCAGCAAATGGCAGGGTTCACGTCTGGCAGTTTGGAAGAGATCAAAGAAGGCCTGTGCAGGTAGGGAGAAGGGGAGACTTTTTAGGGAAGAGGCTGAAGAGGAGATAGGGGCTGTCAATTACGTAGGACTCTAAGATCATATTATAGAGTTTGCATTTTATTATGCAAGCAAGGGCGTGAGTGATGAAAATTCAACGGAAGCTCTTCCCTACTTTCTCCCTTATTCTCTTAATTTGCTTTTTTCTGCTTTGTCACTTTTATTGTTTACTAGCTCCATCTGACTGTTCTCTCTCCTACTCGTTTTCCTCTCTCCGCAGAGCTTACCTGCCCACCTCCACTCCGTTCGTTTATTTATCTTCTAAATATCTCCTCACTGGTTTCCAATTTCCCAGTATGGTGTTCTCTCCCTTCCGCAGACTTACACTCTAATGAAGAGGGAAGGTTTGAATGGCTGGTTTCCGGCCTCATTCTGACCACTGCTAATTGTCCAAAAATGAGTTGTCTGGGCGGGAGGAGATGAACCCGATGAACCTAAGCCTGCCTTTCTCCTGGATGGCCTTGATTACCTGGGACGTGTCGCTGAGCCTTCCTGGGGAAGGAGCTGAGCCTGTGAGTGAGAAATGAGAGGGAAGCGAGGAGCTGTTGAGACTTGGGAGAGTGTAGAGAAGAGTAAATGTCAGCCAGAGGCTCCCTCGCCTGACCTCTGAGTTGAGAGAAATGATCTCTGTCCGCCAAAGACATCTCTTTTTTTTTTTTTTTTTCAGTCTTCAGCAGGGTCTTCTTCCTTCTGAACTTGGTCTGTGGATTTGAGAAAAACGACCATTTGAGAACTTAAAATAGGAACTCACTGGACGTGGAGAAAGTCTGGTTGTCCTCTGATTCAAGAATAGAAACAATGGCATTCACACACACACACGGTCACATAATTTGTCGGCAGCTGGATTCCAGTCTGACATTAATCGGGTGGATTCTGTCTTTTTACTGGAGTGGAGCAGGACTCCAGTGAAGCCCCTGCTTTAGTTTCTTCCTTTTTTTCAGAAAAAGAAATTATAGGAATAACGCAGCGAGTTATAGCCACAAATAGATGGACTCTTGGAGGACAAGAAGGACAGATGGATCCTGGCTTCTTGCCTAGAAAAAGCCCATGTCTTTTATTTTAGAAAGAAAAAAAAGACAATTTCAGATTTCTGTGTAGCAAGGGGGGCAGAATTGAGCCCCCGATTTTTCTGGGTTCCCTTGAGGAAGATGACTCAGTGTGATTCCTCAGACACCGGTGATGCCTTCGATACTTAAGCTTACCTGTTTTCACCTTTGTCATTGGGTTCAGAGATCTTCCAAATTTTGGTGGAGTTGGGCAAGTCATTCATGATCCTCACAGAGATGACTTCAGAGATTCAAGAGCAAATAGATCCTTTGCTCTTCACAGTGTGATTTGACTACCTGCCAATCTTACACGATCATTAAGAGTTTCTTGATCACCCACTCACCTTGGGTTCCAGGTCAGACAGGCAGGAACCTCGACGACGCTGTCTGGTTGGGGAATGAAGGCACATCTTTATCGTATCAGAATTCTTTTCGAGTCACAGAAAATCCGGTCCTAATGGATTAAAACAAAAAGATAAATTTACAGTTCATAGAAGCAAAAAAATCCAGGAGTGGGGTTGTGTATTGATTAGTTATTGATGAATAATAGATCACCTCACCAGATAGTAACTTAAAACAACTATGTATTTAGCTCATAACCTGTGGTCAGCAATTTCAGCGGGATTCAGTTGGACGGCTCTTCTCGTCTTCCCTGGGCTCCCGCGTTCTCCACCGTTAGTTGTGGGCGGACGAGGTAGCATGGCTTCTGGTGTCGCCTGGGACACCTGGCTGTCCTCCCCACTGTCAGTCATCCTCCAGCAGGCTAGCCCAGGCCTCGCCGCGGGGCGGCGGGATTCTGGGAGAGAGCGAAAGTGCACACCATTGCTTCGGCTGCATTGCAATGGCCAAAGCAAGTCACAAGACCTGTCCTCATTCGAGGGGTAGGAAATATTTCCCATTTCTTAACACTCTCAATGAGAGAACCTACCAAGTCACATTACAAAGGCCGTGGTTACAGGGACGGGTGAAAACGTGTCTGTATTTTCTCCCAGTCAATCTCTTTAAGGTCGGCGTTAGGCAAGGCTGTGTTTGGGGCTCTAACAATGTCACCATTTTACTCAGTTGACTTCAGCCTTAGAGTCCACGTGTTGGCACAATGGCTGCAGCAGTTCCAACAGCCACATTCACATCCAGTGGGAAAGGACAGCCAGTCTGATCGCTTATTGCATCTTAGTCTCACGGATCATGTGCCCACAACTAAACCAGTCTCTGTGGCCAGGGGATGCAGCGCGTTGATTGGCCGAGGCCTGGTCACGTGCTTCACCCTTGCACTAGAGATGGAGCACCAGTAGCCGTGTCAAGGCTTTGAGTAGGGGCGTCGTGGAACCTCCAGTAAAACTTGGTGGTTCTTGCCAGGTGGAGTAATGGGTTCTGCTGGCGATAGTGGTGACGGGAGGATGGCAGCAGATGTCCACGACACAGTGGTAACACAACGTGACACCCAAGCTGGACCTCCACTGGCTAGATCGGTATTGCAGTAAGTTAGGTGAAGGGCGACGTGGCCAGACTTGAACCCAGACATTCGGACACCACATGCTACATTTTGGCCTGAATTATTTTTGTCCTCAACGCTGGGCATAATTCTACATGATATGGGGAACGCATGGCTCTGCCTGGAGGGGCTTTTACTTTGTAATTCAAATATCACCCTATGGCAGCTTTGGCTTTTTACGATCATCTACGTGTTATGGGATCAATACACTTTCAAATACTTGCCCATTCACCAAGGCATTATCTCCCCAAACTTCTTTGTCCCTGCTTATATTTGTCAACTTTACAATCCTTTTATTACCAGCAAAAGCTTTGGGAAGCAACAAATAAAAGCAGGGATTATAAAAGGATTCTTATTAAAGCATGCTTTCTTTGAGGCACAGAGTACAATGGCCTCCGTTCTCCCCTTGTGAAAAGATGTGTTTTCTTGTTTAATTAGAACAGACCTCCATTCCATTAGAAGAGGACAAGTAGGGCAGCAGGATTGAGACTCCAGGCCCCAAGAAAGAAAGGGTTATTTATTTCAGCTGCAGCCAACTTTCGGAGCGTATTGCAACTTTGTGAGATAGTCTGTCATATTCCGGGACGGATGAATGCATGTAAAGCATCGTGCCCCTGCCATGTAGTAATTGATCACGGTCTCCATGTTTGTTGTTGGTTTTGTTGTTGTTGTTGTTGTTGTTGTTACTTTGCAATTAAATGTTGGAGAAATGCAAAGCCAAGTGCATCAATTAGGGTCCTAGCAGGAAACAGATGGCGCACTCAATTTGGATAATTCGAGGGGAGCTTAGTAAAGAGACTGTTTGCACTAGACGTGAGCGGGGTTCAAGGAAACCACATGGGACCGTGTTGTACCCTAGAGCTGGCGACCGAGGGGAACTATCTCACTCGAACAGAGGTTTGCAAACTGTGGCCCATGGGCCAAATCTTGCCCACTACTTGTTGATGGAAATAAAGCTTTATTGAAATACAGCTATGCCTGTTTTTTCACGGGTTGTCTGAGACTGCATTCACTTTTCAAAGGCAGAGCTGAATAGCTAGATCAGAGACAGTATAGCCTGCAACCCCTAAAGTGTTTATTATTTGGCCCTTTGCAGAAAAGGTTTACATCAGAGCAGGGACTAGGCTCGAGCATGAAAGTCGATACTTCCTTAAATTCTGAACCAAGCCACCTCACTCGCCTGTGCCGCCCTCATCCCCAGTCTTACCCCGGTTTGCTGATCCTGGATCCAGAGAGTAGCTGTAGAGAGAAGGCTTCCTGACAGAGCTGTGGCTTGCCGGAGAGAGATGCCACCAACTCACGGCTGCTCTGCAGATACGGAGACGTGGAGAAACCCCACAACCTTCATTTCCTCTACCTTCCAAGCCCTCATAGGGCCTGATCCATGTGGAAGGGCAGGACCAGGAGGCCAGTTGATAGGGTCCATAAATGTCAGCCTCCTTGGGACAGAGTAGGGTGGAGAGAGTTTTACAGGGGCCAGCCGGAAAACAGGGAAGAAAAGAGGGGAGTGAGAGCCCTTGCTCCAAACCCCAAGGGGGCTCCAGCCGCCGCCGAATCACGGTCAGACACCAGTAAGGATCATGGTGGTCATTCAGCCCCAAGAAATTGCATTATCGAGATATCAAGTTGTTTACCTTAAAAATATACGATTTTATGTGTAAGTTATACCTCACGGAAGCAGAGAACAAAGAAACTGCATTGTACACTGAATGCAAAGAAGGATAGTTGCCTGATCCTTTATTCAAACAATTATTTCACTCTCCAGAAGTAGGACACCCATCCCAGGTGTGAGTTATAGAGAGACAGGGCCGACCCTCTCTTCCCCATCCACCCGTGACGATTACGATGAAATGATGATTCTGATGCTTTATTTAACGTCTCTTCTCCAGTGTGGGATCTAGGGTTCATGGACCTATTCCCATGCCCAATCCAGTGCCTGGCATATGACAGTTGTTCAATAAATATGTGTTGAACAAGTTAATTGAATAAAGATTATGGAAAAGACCTTGAACTTAAAAATAGAACAGTACGTCTGTGGGATAGAGGGTAAATGAAAAACACAAAGTAGTCTTATGGGAGTCCTCTGATCAGAAGCCGCTGGGGCACATGGTAGGATTGAAATTAGAAATGATTTTAAAAGACACATATCTTAAATATTTAATTTTATCTTAATTCAAAACATATGTATTATTTTGCCAAGCATTTGTTGTGGGATTTGGGCCTTTTTAAAAAAAGACATGGTCAA
>NW_006433950.1:4239847-4249652 GCF_000325575.1 Pteropus alecto | reverse complement strand
TTTCTCACATAAAGCACATTGACGACGTATTTTCTGAGTTTCAGTTTCATTTTCTTTAAAATAGAATGTGAAACCTAAAGAGACTCAGAGAATATTCCAGAGCTGTTTCCATATAGCTCTTCACAATTTTCCTCAATTTTTTACAGATTCGCCAACACTCTTTTGAGTGACTTCCCGTTATCAAGTATTTCCAAAGCATTTGATCTAGTTTTCACAGAACTGTCTCTGTTTCTTTCGTTGATCACATTGCATTCTTGTATATAATCACAATAATAAATACGACTGGAAAAAGCGGGTTCGGAGATGAACGTGAGTCCCTCGTAAACACAGCACTCAGCTGGCGGTACGGCGAGGCCACTCGTTAGAACCTTCAGCCTGTGAAGAGCACGAGGAGTGAGTTTTATAGGCGGAAGGGAGAGTTTTTGGTTAATTCAGTGAATTGATTAAATGGAGTCCGCTCAAGGAAGATTCTACTGGATGTAAATTAGCATTCGCTATTTTTGCCCTCATATCACAAAAGATGCTCCGTCCATCACGGATGTTTGCCCTTCTGTGCTGCAGAGAACTCAAAATGATCAAAAGAGAGACAAACCAGAACTAGATGATGATGAAGGTTGTCGTTCTGGACCTTCTGTCCCCAGCACAGACCCTTAGGCAGTCACCTGCTGGCCACTACACACACTCATTTTCCTTTGGCCTGACTTTTGTCCAATTACTTGGATTCCCCCGAGTGATGAGGGAAAAGACACATGAGTACAAAGCTAGATGCACCCATTTGGGGCTTGAGTTGGACTGAAGGGCAGGGAATGAGGTTCCAGTCTTGCTTGGAGGAAATTTTATGTGCTGGAGGAAAAGTTAGTCATCAGGTAACATGTGTTCCAAAGCTCACACTGCCACTTATAACCTCGGTGACCTTGGGCAGGGCACTTAAACTTCTATGTCACTATTAAATTATCTTTATTAAATGATAACTAAAAACTATGTAATAAATGATATCTATGCCCTACTTATTTTACAGAAATGCTGTGAGTTTCCAGTGGAAAAAAAAATGCAGTGTATGAGTTTTAAATATTTCTCTTTTCTTCCAGATCAGCATTCGTTAGAGTGAGGGCATGTTAAGCTGCAGTAACAAGCAACCTCAAACTCCAGTGGCTCAGAAAAACAAAGGCTTATTTTTCTCTCAGTCATGTCATGTGTCCGTCACAGGTTGACAGAGGTCTCCAGTCAGTGCACTCATTCTGGGACACAGGCTGATGGCGCAGCCACCCTCACGAGTACCGCCAGTTGCCATGGCAGATAGGAGAAAGGAACGCTGGAAGGTGTCCCCTGGAGATTAGATATTTGACTGGAAAATGAAACATGAAACTTCTGTTTGTAATTCTTTAGGTAAAACTATTCACGTGGCCCCCACCTCCTCCCAAGGAGGCAGGAAATAGAATCCTTCACATACCTCAGACAGTAAGAGATGATTTGGTGAACAGCACTGATGGCTTTCATACCACTGCTTTACCTCACCTGCTCCCCTCCCCTCCTCGTTTCTCCCCTTCCCTCCCTCCCTCCTTCTCTCCCTCCCTTCCTTCCTTCCCTCCATCGTTTCTCTTTTACTGTTTTGATAAAAAAATGTAGCATAATCTTTGAAGCCAAGCAGAGGTCCCCTTCCCTCCCTCCCTCCTTCTCTCCCTCCCTCCCTTCCTTCCTTCCCTCCATCATTTCTCTTTCACTGTTTTGAGAAAAAAATGTAGCATAATCTTTGAAGCCAGGCAGAATCTCATTTCTGTTACTCACGGCTGTGGAGGCTGCTTTAGGCATGTCACTTAACCATGCTCTCAGCCACCTTCCCTAAGAAAAGTATTCCTTGTGAGGGTTAAATGGAATCGTACGTGGACAAAGTAGGAGCTTGACACATGTCTGTTTCCTCCCTCAGTTCATCAGCTTCTCCTTTTTTTTCCTTCTCCATTAAAAAAAAAAAAATCTTGAAGGAAGGAGCGAGGGCTCGGGGGTCAGGTGTGGGGCTAGAAAGAGAAACTATTTCTGCTTTTATTACATCCTCTACTTCTAGTCAGGTCTTGAGATGACGTGTCAGTGGAAGTCAGTCAACCCGGATCGCTAGAGGTCATCTCAAGGTCATCTCGAGGTGTCGAGAGTTAGCCAAGTAGCTGCTCTGAGAGCCCCGAGAAAGTCATCGCCCCGGGAGACCCATCTGAGCCGCTTTTCTCCCGAGAAGGGAGCGTAGTTATGGAGCAATGCCAGCGCTTGCCAAAGCCCTGGGTGCATCTGAGTCACCAGGGCGTCCCGTGCGTCCCACGGGCTTCCAGCGATTCCGAAGCTGCTGGTCCCTGCACCGTACTTTGAGTAGTGAGGCTCCAGAGGAAAGACATGAAGATGTAGCCCACGTAGGCTGTGGACCTCAGTCAGAATCCTGCTGCACTTCAAGGCTTGGGCAAAACACGTATCTGATCCCAAACTCCATTTCCTCATCTGTAAATCGGGCGACAGTGTTCAAACTACCTCACCGTGGTGTTGGGAGGCTCAAATGAGGTCCCACGGGTGAAGAACTTGGCCAACTGGAAAGGACAGTGACGTGCGAGCTCTCAGCATCGCTTCGGGCTGAGAGCACTGGGCTCTCTTGCTTGGCACGGCCTCATGCAGCAGACGTGGCTGGACGCCTGTCCCACACGCTGTATGGCACATCAGCTTCCAGAGAGATTTACCTGTACACTGACAAGTGTCAGAAAAAACGTGGGAGAGGAGGTACTAAGTCTGGACCACGTACACGAATGTGTGGGCAGGGGCTCTGATGGGAGGTTTGGGGGTGGCCTGAAGCTAAGAAAAGTTGGTTATAAATGGTCGACGTGACGGCATCGTAACCAAATAGGACGTATTAAACCAGACCACTGGCAATGAGACCCTCCTTTTTCTTATGGGATGCGGTGATAAAGAAATTACATAGTTATTTGAGAGGAACATAAATAAAGATTAATAGGTTAATGAGTTATTTTCCTTTCATTACTACACTATTGTACTTTATTATAATTGCTTTGCACTCATTTAATTAAATTTGAACTGGGGCCAACACAAGATAATTTGTTTTCCCTGTACTGAACAATGAGTATGCAGATTGGATGTGCTGAAGCGGTAATCAGGCCTCTGTTTGCAACACTTTTCTACTCTGAGTAGACATTATAATTGATAATTTGATTGTTGCCGCACTCTGTGCAATATATTTTAAAGCAACATTAACATAATGGAAATTATGTTGTGAGCTTCATCTCAGCTTTTCACGGAGAGGCTATCTGGTTCCTCGGGGTAAACCAATGAGGGTCTGACGGAAGCAGCTCGCTGTGTCCTCTTCTCTCTGTCTCTCTGTCTCTATCTGTCTCTCTGTCTGTCTCTGTCTCTCTGTCTCTGTCTCTCTGTCTGTCTCTGTCTCTATCTCTGTCTCTGTCTCTTTGTTTCTGTCTGTATCTGTGTCTGTCTCTGTCTCTGTGTCTCTGTCTCTCTATGTCTGTCTCTGTCTCTCTGTCTGTCTCTGTCTCTCTGTCTCTGTCTCTCTGTCTGTCTCTGTCTCTCTGTCTGTCTCTGTCTCTCTGTCTGTCTCTGTCTCTCTGTCTGTCTCTGTCTCTCTGTCTGTCTCTGTCTCTATTTCTGTCTCTGTCTGTCTGTATCTCTCTGTCTGTATCCGTCTCTGTCTCTGTCTCTGTCTCTCTTTCTCTCTCTCTCCCTCCATCCTTTTTCCTGTCTGCTCCCTTTCTCCTGTTTCTTCCTCCCCCTTTTCATCCTCCTCTTTTCCGTCTTTTCTCCATTTTTCCTTCTCTCCCTCCCTTTCTCTTTCCTCTCTGTCCTCCATTCGTAAACACATTCACTTCCTTCTCTTGCCTGGTCCTCTAGATTCACAGAAGAACGCAGAAGGGCGGCCTAAGGAGTGTTGACAGCAACCACTCGCCAGTCGCATGTCCTAATTTTGAGACCTGTTCACATCCGGGACATTCAGGAGGAAAAGCAAACAGGTGCCTTTCCCACAAACAACCAAATGAGAAATTATTCAAGGTGGTCAGGCCAACAGCCAACACCACACTTTGTGCTGTCGATGAAGGTAATGGATTGATTGACAAGGTGGTCATTGGCTCTTTAGGGCATTTCTGCAAATATTGGCAGATAAGGAAAAAGCCACTGGGAAGAAAAAAGCCACCGACATTCCTATTGTCTGAATTCCATTCTTTCCTTGGAGCTGTGAACACTTTTCTTGAGAAGATGTGGCTCTTATCCTGATAATACATTCTGGGACTCATTCTCTTTGGCCCAAGGGTTTCCTGCCCCACAGTAAACTGGAGGTGTGACATTCTATTTAAGACTCGCAGGCCGGAGATCTTGGGCACAGGTGGGGAAACCTTGTGCCCAGGTGACTTCTGCTGAATTTTCATAACTCTGTATATATTTGTTTCTGTGTTTGTTTGGGGAGGAAAAACACCTGTGAGTGTTTGGAAATGACTGTGTTTGTTTTGGAAGAACTGAAGGAGAGGGGTCTGCGTGTACTTTGTCCTCCTCGAAATCATCTGGGCCCTGAATTTGTTGCAAAAATCTAATTTCTTTGAAGAAAAGCCTGCTCTTGAATCTCTCTGCTCTTTCTAAGGCCTCGGCACCTACACTCAGGCTTCTGTTAGATTTTCGAACTCTGTGTCAGTGTGGAGGGAAAACATTTCTGTGGAGCGGGTGACTTTTTGGAGATGGCAGATTTGTCTATTAATTTTTTATAAACGGATGTATTAATTTTCTCCACTGGAGTGTCAGCGCTGGCTCTGAGTGTCCCGTTTTACTGTTTTTGTTTTTTTTTTCTGTTTTCTTTCTACATTTTTGTTTTTCATAGATTAAGTGAGACCTTGACTAATTCTCACACCAGTCGCCCTGTTCGGGAGCAGCAGCACTTCTAAGATTTGCTTTTTATTTCAAAGTCTGTCCCCTTATCGGTTTGGAGAGCGTGGCTTTTGGTCTCCTTCCTTGTCACAGCATGGACTTCCCTCAGCTGGGTTTACTATTCTAATTATGATGGTTAATATTATTATTATTAATTATTTTTACAGAGAAAGGGCCCAGAGACAAGTGTTTTGTTTTGTTTTGTTTTACATTTTACCTCTGTTTAAAAAACAGGAAAGAAAAGAAAAATGGAAAAGAACACAAAGATTAAACTCCAGTTTGCCTAGATGGAGTGTTTCTTCTTGTCCTCAGATGCCGTGTTGAAACCGAGAAGCCCTCAGAGGGGACGTGGTCCCAGCCCAGAGACACAGTCCCAGCTTCGTGCATCAGCCCAGCCCTGGTCCCTGCCTCCAGGGACACTGCTGAGGAAGCCTGCTCCCAAACAGGGATGCAGTTGCATTCGTGGAGAGCAGGTATCAGGTATGCAGGTGTACAGCAGTGTCCCACCCGGGGAACCCACGGCGAGGGGCCTCTCTCCATGTCCCCGCCGTGGATTCCTAATACCCGCCGTCTATGCAGACATCACAGCACTTTGGGATATTTAGCTCGGCACCTCGGTTTGTATCTATCCTAACTTGGTTCCTAAGACACGGGTTCAAGTGCAAGGCACTTATTTGGAGATGATCCCAGGAAATACCTGGGGAGAGGGATGAGGGATTAGAAGGCGGACACAGCTAATAAATGATGTCATCCAGCCAGTGGCCAGCGGGGGCGCAGCACGGTTGGAGAGGTTGGGGAGCCAGTGTAGACTTGCCCTGGGAGTTATCTCACCGAGAGGTGAGGAGTCGGGGCTGTTTATACAGCAGCTCTCCTCAATCACTAGTTCTCTGAGACCCCTGCCCTGCGGAGCACGTGGACAGAACAGGCTCTGGACATCAGAGGTGGATCCCGGGTGAGATGCAGAGGCTGGCAACTGGGAGGGGGGCCACGGCAATGCCCATGAGCCCCAAGGCCAAGGCCTGAGAGGCGATGAGCGGGCTATAGCTTCTGTCTGAAAAAATCCCACGCGTGTCTATTCCGTCTCTTCCTAGATTGTAGGCCCCTAGATGGTGAGCTCACGTGTCGGCCCACGTCCCGCAGTGTCCACCTGGAGAGAAATATTTATCATCCCTTCAGCACTCGCGGTGGACGTCACGACAAGCACAGCATGGGGGAGCCCTGTCGGTCTTCACAGCAGCCCTGCGAGGTGACCTGCGGTTCTCTCCATCACACAGGTGAGGAGGCGGGAGGAGGGAGCCCCCTGAAAACAAGTCAGGAAGGAGCCCAAGCTCAGCAGCCCCGGGCTGCAGCCCACCGTTTGGGGCCTCGTGCCGCCGGCCTACAGCTCTGTGAATCTGGACGCTCCAGAGACCCCTGTCCCCCATCTAGAACTGCCACTGGTGACAACTTCTCCTGTGCCTCATCTTGGGGTAAATGCTTTACACTCGTTATCTGTTTAATTTACTCACTGAGGCCGAGCGGTATGCCTTGTTCTTCCCATGTCAGAGCTAAGGACAGCGACGTTCAGGGAGTTTGCATCACATGGCGGGTGAGTGGAGGCGTCAGGCGGAGGCACCTGCACCCACGACCCCCAAGCCGGGACTTGGGGGACGCTGTTTTCTACCCGGCCCCCGCACGGCGGGGAGCGGCCAAGGGGTGAAGGAAATCGAGAAAGAAGGTCGCATCCCCTGACTTGCCCCGGAGAAAGCAGGTTGGTCAAGGGTCAGGCAGGAAGTGGGGGTCATTGAGGACGTCGCGACTGCCCTCCCCCCACCCCGCTTCCTACCAGGGCTCAGGCAGGTGGGGTGGTTGCTGTTTTTTTAATAACCTTTGATAACACGCACAGTGCTTTACGATCTGCTTCCCCTTCACCTGGCGGGGCGCAGGGCCCTGGATTGGAGCCCGTGGGGTGGTTGCTGTTTTTTTAATAACCTTTGATAAGCCGCGCAGTGCTTTACGATCTGCTTCCCCTGCGGGCCATTCAAAGCCGCTCCTCCAGCGCTTCCCGGAAGATTCGTGGTGGGGACTGGAGGCCAAGGGCGCAGCAGCGCAGGGTCCCCTAGGGTTTGCATGCACTCGCTCTATGCATGGGGGGGCGCGGGGCAGCAGCCAAACCAGGCCCAGGGGCCACTGTCATTTTGGGGGGCGCTGGAGCAGGTGAAGAAGGAGTCCCTGCCTGTGTTCCCCTCGGAGGCATGCGGGACACACACTAGGGAGTGCCAGTCGGGGGTCTTCTCTCTCTCTCTTTTCTTCGCTAGCTCCTTCTCCCCTTGGCTCCTTCATCCGTCTCTCGCTTCTTCCATTTCCTTTCTGGAAAGGGGAGCCCAGTGTGGTAGAACCAGCATGGCCCAAGAAATCGGGGAGCTGGCTGTGGGTGGCGAAGGGCGACGGCTGCTGCGTTCGGAGGTGGCGCCTCAACTGCTGACCCGCCGAGCAGCCTCGCTCTGCTCTCTGGATCCCAGCCCCAATCCGTGCCACGGGCCGACAGACCAGATGGTGGTTTCCAGCCCTTTTGCAAAGACAATCGAGTTCTTTCTATGTTCTTTGAGGTTAATTTTGAGCCTGTAGGGTAGATTCTACATAAAAAAAAAATTCAAGATCATTGGCGTTCTTTGAAAAACCAGATCTGGCGGCCTTGGACTCACGCCGCCCCACGCCATCCCTCTGCTGGTGCCGAGTTCTGCGTGCGGCCCCCACCCAGAGCCCACACTCAGGGTGTCTCACCCTCACCCTGCTTCTGGTTTGTGAGAGGCTGGGGAACGATACAACCCTCCAGGGACCTCGGACGCTCCTAAAAATAAGTACGGATAGCGAACGGTTCACACGCCTGTGCCTTTGCTGTGCTAGAAACGCTGAAAACGAAACAAAACAAAACACAACGAAAGGCAGCGATGACCTGGACTGACCCCGAGACAGTGGCAGAAGAGATGTGTCTTTCCTGCTCACACAAGTTCCACGTTTCCTCCACACGTGGGAGCTCACGGATCCTCCAGCCCAGAGGGCCAGGGTCTGCTCGGGCATCGCGAGGTGGGGAAGCTGAGGCTTAGAGAGGGGGATGACTAACCCGGCATCACAGAGCTGCCGACGGCCAACGCCTAAGCTGAGCTCTGGTTTGCTCGCTCCGGGTCCGGTGCCTCTTCCCTCTAGGAAGCCCCTGCGCCCCACTTTGAACACCGCCTTATGTTTCCCCATCTCTCTGGCTCCTCTAACAACTTGGCAGGTGTGCAGGGCAGCTGTTCCGAAACACGTTGCAACAGATAAGGAAACACACAGCCAGGTCGATCGCCGTAAAAGCAGAAGCGCGGTTTTCTCTGTGGCATAGTTTTAAGGGAGGAAAAAAGGAGCAGGGCCAGGAGGGATCAAAGGCTTCCACGCACCAGTCTCCCGCACTTTGCAGAGCTGGAGACATAAGTGTGAATTTTTTTTTCCTTTTTTTTCTTCTCTCCCTCCCTTTTTGTTTTTTTTTTTCCTACGAAAACAAAGAATTAAACAACGGTATTTTAGATGTTCAAAATGCTACATAAACTCCTGTTACTCTTCTCAAAATACATAAAAGGCAGAGTGAGATGCTGAGCTCTGTGTCCCAGCTCAGGCTACTGAATCAGCAGTGGAGCCGATAAGTCCACTCCCACCCGACAGCTTAGGCACACGGCGGAGAGCGAACCCCAGATGCTGTGGGACTCCAGCGTGAGCCAAGCTAAGTCTCGTAAGACGCGTTGCTTCTGTTTCTGGAACATCTACAATGTGCTAGGTATCTGCTGGATCCTTTATATACAAAATCTCATAAATCCACAAAATATTCCTAGGAGGGTGCATTGTTATCTCTGTTTCACCACCGAGGAAGCTGACGCAGGCCCCGAATGCCCAGAATGCAGCCCAAGGTCACCCCGCGAGCCTGGGTCTGATTCCCACGCCTGCATCCCCTCCGCCGCCGGCCTGATTCTGCAAAAGAAAAAAAAAAATTGTTCGTAACGCTTCCCCTTCACTAATATTCGAGTGAGTCCAGACCTTTCCTTAATCCATTTATCCCCAGCGACCCCTCCCCAAATATTTGGGGCTTTCCTACACGTCTTCTGGGATTGTCTGAGGTGAGATAATGTTTGGGCTATTTTGCCATCAAAGAAGCTTCAGCAACATCAAAAGAAAGACATCATCCTGCATAGTAGCCAATCCTGCGCTGGAGTCAGCTCTTGGTTCTCCATTGGGCTTGGGGTTGTCACTTTTAACGGCCCTTTGAAAGGGAGTAAAGCTGCTTTACACTGAGTAATGAACATCAGGAAGCAGAAAGCCCGTGCCACACCCTTGACGTGGCGTTCCTCCTGGAGGAGGGAGTAAACATTAACCAGAAGGCAAATACGGAACCTCGGAGAGGTGCCGCGTGGAGCAAACAGCAAGGGAAACTGCATAACAGTAGCTAAGCTCATGGGCTTGGAAATCAGCCAAAGTCTGGGTTCAAATCCCTTCTTTGATACTTACTAGCAGCAAGTTATTAGGCAAATTACTTAACTGCTTTTCGCCTTAATTTTCCCTGTAAATCTGGGGCGATAATAATATATTCCTCTGAGTCTTGGTATATAGATTAAATAATATAATGTATAGAGCCTATTTAGGAGAGCGTCTGGCATTATGATGGGCTCAGTCAACGATAGCTCTTATTACCTCCAATTAAACCACAATTAACCTGTTTTCAGGCTCTCTCAAGTTTCTTTGCTATGCTCATATTTCATGAAAAAAGTCACATCGGAGGTTTCCTTACAGTCTTCTTAAATTTCTAGAGCATGTTCTGTGGTCACTGCAGATTCAGGCTCAATCGCCTACACTGTGACGCTGTCAGGCCTGGCAGTAAGGACGGCTC
>NW_006433950.1:4236557-4239804 GCF_000325575.1 Pteropus alecto | reverse complement strand
GTGACGTGTCCCCTGGACTGTACTTGTGGAGCAAGGAAATTAGACGGGATGCAAACAGGTTTTTAGAAACGTGCAGAACAGACTTCGAGGAGAATGCCAATGCCAACGATTAACCCAAGTCCCAGTCTTGGGTAGGAACTTCCTGGTCCACTGACGCCCTGCAGAAATGGAAACTGGCAGAGACTGGAAAACAGCAGCCACAAGACAGAAAACAAGCTCCTGGTTTGTAAGAGGCAGCATGAAAGCCGACACCAGCCCTTCCTGAAAAGAGAAAAGGAGGGTATCCCTTAGAGCGGTGCATGCTCTCTGAGATGAACGTGCTGATTCTGGCCGGGTACAAAAGTCTTCTGTGCCGTTTGCGATACCTTATTATGAAAAGGATGTTGTGCTATTAGCGAGGCTCAGGGCACTACAGCCGGAGTGATCAGGGGCGCAAAGGTCCGTGGGTATTTTAAAAGGAGAGCGAAAGCAGGCTGGTATTCTCCAGCCAGAGGAAGGTTGGGAGGGGGAGAGTGACAGAGTAACACAGCCTTCCAAAGTGAAAACAGAGAACAGAAGCTACAGAGGCTGTTGGAGTTCGTCATTCTTCCTCCCTGCCTCCCTTCCACTGGGTTCAAATCCCGTAACCCAAACAAGGCAGGACAGTCCACAAGAAGTGTGTATTAACAAGGGCATTTCGTGTTGGGGCATATAAAAAATATTAAACCTCCCTGGGAACCAAACAGAGGAAGGAGAAAGAGGGTGATGCATTACAGAATTAAGGCAAGGGCTGCCCATAGCAAGCATTCCGATGATTTGGGGATAGCGTCACCTCATCGGAGAAAAGGAGAAAGGAAAACAAGAAATATTGAGCAGTCTGTTCCATAATTGCTTTTGAAGTCAAACACCTGTCTGTGTTCAACCCTCGCTCATGAGCTGTGTGAGTTTGGGCAAGTCCTTTAACTTTTCTGAGCCCTGGGAGCAACGCAAACCCCTACCTCGTTGCCTTTTTGTGAAGATTAAAAATAGTAATGTACATTAACTACCTGGAATAGGGCCATGGAACGGGCACTCACGAGCTTGTAGTTATTACTGTTCTTACAGTTATTATCAGTGTTGTTCCATCTAGCATTCCTGGGAGGTGGTTCATGTTTTATACGTGAGGAAACCAAGACTCAGGTTAAATATTTCGCTCAAGGTCATCCAGGCAGTAAAACGTTGGAGCTTGTATTTGAACCCTAGTTTGTCTAACACATTCACTCCCCATCTTGCCTCACGGCAGGTGATAAAAGGAAAGAAACACTCTTACATGCTAGCTAAGCTCAATCCAGGCTTTCTTCATAAATACACATTTCTTTAGAAACCTAAATAATTAGCACATATTTATATGATTTCTACACCTCCGAGGGCTCTGCGGGTCTCAGTGAAAACCTGACTTATATTTGGAGATCCTGGGGAAATGAACACGCTCAGAAGTCAAAATAAGTGGGACACGGGGACTACTTGAATTCTAGTCAAATAAAAATAGCTTTCAAGACAATAGCTCGGAAAGGGAGGGTTCCGTTTCTTAGCAAGTGATCGTGGAGTATCTCTGAAGACCCGCAAAGCTGCTGTGGGCACGGACAGGTTCCTGCCCTCGGCAAACTTACTGTTGTTCCTTGGAGGTGCCTACGTGTACAAGTTGCTCTTATGTATCATTCTCCCTTATTTCTTGCTTAGAGTTCAGAGTTTGGATTTTGTTCAAGACAGTCTAGCCTCAACAGTGCCTGGCCTAAAGCAATCCAGACGACCCATCGTCGTCTGCCTGTGATAGGTCCAGGATGGGAGTGTGGGCCGGTGCTAGCTGAGGAGATGTAAGGAAATGTCTGCAGGAAACTTCTGGGCTCTCTTTCTCTGGCAAGAGACACATGGGAGAAGAGCACTTCTCCTGTGCCTGCTTTGTTCCTGCTTGGTATGCTGGTTTGTGATGTGATGTGATGCTTAGGGCTACAGCAGCCGTCTTGCAACCATGAGGGGAGACACTGCTGATACATTAAGAATGGCAGATCAGAGAGACAGAAAGAGCCAAAGTTTTTGATGACATCATTAAACTGTTGTGCCAGTCTTGGAACCAATTACTTCCACATACCTTGCTATATCAGGTAACTAAATGTTTTTATTGCTTAAGCCAAGGTTACTTGGTTTCTGTTACCAGGTCAATTAAGATGAGACTATCTTGGGATGAGGACTGGGTATGTATGCTTTAGAAATTTCTCAAATCCCACAAAAAGGGTTAAGGTTGAGAACCGCTTTTCTACCCCCATGAAAATCTTATGCATCATTAGAGCTTTTGAGAGGAGGAAGAAACTTCTTTCTGGGTGGAGAATCGGTGAAAACATGCAGAGAAGGCAGCATTTGCTTTTCTTTGGGTGGGATAGCCAGGATCTGGGCCTGTGAGGATAAGAGAGAATGGTGTTTGAGTGAGCACAGCCCCGAGAAGCAGAGGCTGTGTGTAAGGAAGGGCAAGTAGCTCCGTTTGGCTGAACCACAGGGTATGAAAGTAGGAGATGAGGCTGGAAAGATGCTTTGGGACCAGACCGGGTATGGGGCGGACTAAGGACTTGGTGTATGATACCGAGCTAGTGGCTATAGAGGATGAAAGAAGTTTAAGACCCTGGCTGTACCACTGAAATACTTCCAAAGCAGTTGTGAAGACAAGGAATATTCATGTGAAACTCAGGAACGCAAACAAGCCTCAGATAAGTAAGCTTCCCAGGAGTTGGCACAAAGAGAAATAGCCTTAGGATGTCACAGCTGGGGAGAAAGGTTTGAGGTAGAAGAGGATCATGGAGTCGTAGGTTGTTAGAGCTGGAAAGATGCCAACTGGCTCAGTGTCTGGCTTTCTAAGTGATACTGGAATTGCATTTATGACGTTCTTGGGAAATGAGCCACTGGACTCTGTCTAACCTTCCAGAAGAAGGATTTCACGGGTTTGCGTCTTTCATTGGACAGTTTCAATGATCAGTTGGGTTATTTTCCATTACATTATCCCAGAATTCATCTTCTTATACCTTTAGCCTGATGACCCTAGTTTGGCCCTACTAGTCCAGGTAGGATAAGCCGGTGGTGCTATTATTCCGTGATATCAGTGCCTCGAGTTCCCTTCCCAAGGCCTCACAGTAGTTGAAGTTTACTTCCCTGACCCTCGACTTTGAGATGGCTTGATTCAGGCCGCTGGGATGTTGGTGGCTGTGATGCCAGCAGAGGCTTTTAATGTGTGTGCCCCTTC
>NW_006433950.1:4234033-4236454 GCF_000325575.1 Pteropus alecto | reverse complement strand
GGAATGCCCTTTTGTGCATTCCATCATGACGAGAAAAATATTCCCAGGGGCACCTACTGATTCCCAGAGAAAAAGAAACATATGGAACAAAACTGAGGCCAGGCCACAGCCTGGAAACAAGCCCGACTACGCCTACACCAGAGCAGCCCAACTCCAGGCCACCCCTGCCAGCTACATGAGAGGTAAATAGAGGTAAATGTGGCACCAGCTGACTAAAACGTACAGCAACAAAGAATAGGTTTACTCCCTGTTACACTCGAATGCTCTTCAAATAGATGGCGGTCACTGTTATTTCCTGCAATATTACCATTTTGTTCTCATTTATCCCGAGTGCTGATAACTATTCCTTGGGTGACATGCATTCCAAACCCCTCCTGTATATAATTGCTCACTCTTTCACCCAGAACTGAGCACACAATACTCCAGAGGTAATATGCCCCTCACAGAATCTATTAGGATCATCACAGCTCTTCAACTGAAAAGAATACTTTATTACTGTGTTACCAAAATGGCTTAAAATTGCTTTAAATACAAAACGCAGTTCCGTCGTTGGGTCATACTGAGCTTTGGGTTAATTAAAACCCTCCTATCTTTTCTGACGCGACTGCTGTCAGGCTAGCTCTCTGATCCTGCACTTACATAGCTGACTTTTTTTATTTTGATGTTAAATACAGATTCTATTACTCTTAAATTATACATGATTGGTTTTGACAAACTAACCTGGTCTGTTGATACAATCTGACTCCTTCTCCTGCCATCAGATGTAGATACCAACCGCTCCTCCCCTATTGATGCCCTCTATCAACCTGGTTAGCATTCCTGATATATCTTCACCCAAATCACCAAAGAAAGACTACCGAACACAACAAGGATAAATATAAGAACTTTATGGCCTGTCTCTAGAGATTTCTGGGCTGAGGATGAGTATGGTTGGTTGGAATTGGCAGCAAATCCCCTTTTCACTGTCCAGTCACCCTATTAAGAGTGACTGAGCCAGAGGCCTTGCTTAGATCAATGTTTATCAGTGAAGTAACTTCATCGAAAATGGAAATTGGTTGGTATGGTATGATCTGCTCTTGGAGAACTGATATTGGGTCTTAGTAATAATCCCTTTCATTTCTAATTCTTCTCTCTATTCTTGTGTGCTATTTCTGAGTAAAATTTAATCGAAGACCTACATCATCAAGGTTAATATAACAGTGTGTTACCACAGTGTCGCAGCTCGTTATCGGCAACTTTATGTCCGTAGAGCTCACCTTTTTCCTTTTGTTTTTGTCAAAATGTTATTTCTATGATTTAAATAGGTAATAAGTGGGAACATGTAAAAAATATGTGCAAAGCTTAGACAGTGAAAGGTAGTCCCCACATCTCAAGTCTACCATTCTGTTACTAGTTTATGTTATCTTTCCAGAAATATCCGATATTCTATGCATCTACAGTCATACACACACACACACACACACACACACACACACCCCACATGTGCACACACGAGTACACATGCTTATCTTCCTATAGAACAGGTAGAATCCTGTACTGTACACACTCTTCTGAACGCTGCTTTCGCACGTGAGAGTAAATCTTGTTGGCCATTTCGCATCGGCAAACCTAGACTTGCCTTATTCTTTTAATAGCTGTGCAGTTCTCCATTGTATGGATCCATTTTGTGCCGATGGCTATTTAGGTAATATCGCCTCTTTAACAGAGTCTCAACTGTAACATAATCTAAAACCTTAAGACAACAACGGTTTTGTTTGCTCACAACTATGCAATCTGCAGTGGGTTTGTCTGGGCAGTGCTGCCGGTCTTGGCCATGTTCGTTCCTGTAGATGCATTCGGCCGGCAGGTCGATTTGGGGATGGGCTCAGCTGGCACATGGGGGTGGCTGAGTTTCTCGCTCTCACTCCAGGTAGTCTTAGGGCTTCTCTCTTTCCCCATGAGCCCACCACGGCCTCTCTCTATGGCCTCTCCAGCAGAGTAATGGGACCTTCTTAAAGCTGAGGCCAGAAACTGGCCTGTCTTCACTCTGCTATATTCCATTGGTTGGACCATTTCACAGGCTCAGCCCAGATTCAAGAGGAAGTGACTTCACAAGGGTGCGGACGTAGGAAGATGTGCTTCACCGGAGCCGCCAATCTAAGAGACAACTGCAAGGGACTTCGGGGGAAACTAACGAGTTAAAGGATCAGGGCATCCAACAGATGTACATCTCCTTTTATCGGATTTGCGATATTTTGTTTGAAAAGATAATCACACTTTTTGATAATGGCCGAAAATCACTAATTTACATCATGGGGTTATAAGAGGATTGAGAGAGATCATCCAAACCCTTCCCCTTCATTTGACCGATGAGAGATCTGAAAATGTGAAAGGTTAATGGTCAAAAAAATGACACCGTGGTGCCAGGATCAGCACCCCAAT
>NW_006433950.1:4225107-4234012 GCF_000325575.1 Pteropus alecto | reverse complement strand
CTGCTGATTTCCCATCCGTGGGCTTCAGCCCATTCAGTTCCCGGTTTAACAAATATTTATTGAGCACCTGCTACGTTCCGGGCACAGTTCCGGGTCATTATTTCAGTGATGCAGTGCCGGAGCTGACTAGGAACACGTCACGAACCCGCACGTGCTCATCTCTAACTCCAAGTCTGGAAACGTCACGTTGGTAGCTTAACATCAGCCATGGCGGGAATATCTACAGCATAAAAATTGGCAAGTGCTATCAATTGAGCCTTTTTTTTTTTTTTTTTTTAATTTTACTATCCCAAAGAGTTGCTTGTTAAACATTTACCAGCGCACGCTGGACTTAACCTTAAGTCAGATTCTCTTTCGGGCTAAGAGAGGTTCCCCGACCCTAGTGCGTGCTGACTCTAGCTCTCTGTATCGTCATTCATTCATTCACTCATTCAGTAAATATTTATTGACCAACTGTCACTTGCAGGCCCTGTCTAAAGGAAACAGTCCTTACTCTTTACCAGGCAGAAACATGGGCCTCGTGTTGCCAGATCTGATTTTTTAAGAGAAGCTGGTGATCCAGAGGTTTGTGTAGAATTGCCCAATTTTTAAATATGGACAGCACGTTCAAACATTTTAAAAACGATCACCTGGGCCCAACTAAGCACATCTTTAAAAGTTATATTTGTCATAGGAGCCTCTAGGGTGAACCTCTGTCCTCATCCCAACAATAGCGTGTGACGTCCAGGCCCCAGCCTGTCCCTTCTTCCTTTCCCACCGGTCTCACTGCGGTGAAACCACCTGGAAATCCAGACGCTTGCGTGGTACTCCACCTTCCACCCTCTGTCTATCGTGGTGAGTTTTACATGTGGATCCTTTGCTTAAAGACCTTTTGGGGCTCCCTAGTAGCGCCCGCTTCTCCAGCCTCACATCCCACTCTCGACCGAGCTACCCTGGTCCTTCCGTTTCTGGAACAGCCCGCGCTGCTTTCTGCCACAGGCCCTTTGGACTCGCTGTTTCCTCTCCCTGGAACTTGGCACTTTCACCTCATTAACTCGGCGCAGAGATGATCTACTCAGGGAATCTCCATTCTCCTAGACCAGATCAAGTGCCTCGAATTTATCCTCTGTTATTACCACCTTTTCCTCTCTTGTACTGTTGTGGCGGCCACGAAAATGCACTCTCAAATCTCGTGCTGAGGGGAGCATCACTGCCTGGCACCCCGAGCTGCTGGACTCTGAATCCACCACCATCTGTCTCTGAGGCCACACTCTCCAGTAGGAATACCAAGGCTGGTCCATTCTTGAGAACGGGAGACCTTTCCAGAAGGCAGGACTTCCTTCGAACTACACTGCAGTCCAAGATGACCCCTCTCTCTCCACAGAAGCGCTTCTCTCTCTGCCGTGTCTCCAGGCTTCTCTGGCTTCCTCCCTATTTTCACACCCCAAAAATCTCTTGGATGTTTAGTCTTATCTCGGTGTCTATTTCTTAGAGGACCTGAACTAACACAAGCATCTATTATGGTAATAAATTTATATTTATATGTGCGTTTTGTTGACAAATGCTTACCTCCCAGACTAGACTGATGGCAGGATTAGTTCAGGGGTATGTTTCTCTTTGGCTTAACATTAAATCCCAGCAATTCCCACAGGGCCCGGCGCACAGTAGGTACTCAGGAAACACCTACTGATTTAACAGACGAATAAAACAATTGAAAAGACAATGTGTTATGAAAATATAAGGTATGGTTACATGCAGTGTAATTTCAAAATGGAAAACTGAAATTGGGGTGTGTCCCCTGGAGAAGAAGGTAAATAAACATAAGACCAGTTCAGCCAGGCCAAGTAGTCTACGTAGTGATTTAGGGACTTAGAATTGGATTGCATTTCAGTGTATCTGGAGGGAGATCTGGTTTCTCCTTTCCCTCACCCACGGTAATTTGGTAATGGAGAATATACTGAATTCAATTCAAGAAGAGTCAATTCAAGTACTATGTGCAATGACGACCTCAGAAGTAGAAGACAGTGAAAGCAGTTGACAAAGGAGTTTTGAGACCTGATTAGCCTGACGTCTACCATGACCCAGATCAGGATCTTGGGCAAGTCACGCTCCCTCTTCAGATTTTGATATTCCCATCTGCACCATGAGACGGTGGCCTGGGGACTCAGAGGCACTTCTAGCTCAGACGACCCTGGACCCTACAGGGAGTGGATGTAGGTCAAGGGTGGAGTGTCCTCTTCCTTGTTCCTTACCGTATTCCCGGTATCGGCCACAGTGCTCGGTAGTCAGAGGCTCTCAGCACGTCTTGCTGGAATGAATCAATAAAAACCTGAAAGAAGGAGCCCTCCTCTTGCCCCTGGGTACACAGTGTTTCAGGGCCCCAATCTGTGCTAGCAGGAAAGGCAGGAAGCAGCTGTTTACCTTCGAGGGAGCGGTTGGGTGATGTGCCTGTGTAAACAACCATTTGCCCAGGTGTCGAGAGGAGCAACTGAGAGAGAATACACATTTATTCCTTTCCTTATGGTAACGAACCAGAAATCCCAGCTTGTCTCTCTATGTTTTTCCAGGCGACACTGGAGTGGAAGCCTGGTTTTTTTTCTTTTTTTTAAGACCCACCTGGGGCCAGCCAAGACTCCTACCCTCACTCTCCCCAAGTCACTCCTTCTCGAGAGTTACCTTATTTTTGAATGCGTTTGCCTGCTCATGGTCTGTATCCTTCTACTAGAATAGAGACACCTGGAGAGTAGGTCATTTGTCTTGTTCAGTGCTCTCTCCCTAACCTCAGGAAATAGATGTTGATCGAATGGACAAGTGAGGTTTGCTCAAAGCCTGGTCTAGTGCAATCGCCAGCCTGAAGTGGGCCTGAAATTCCAGCCACTAGAGTCACCTCTTCAGGAGAAGTCAACATTCTTCACTGGATCATGACACAACCACTTTCACAGTTTTTGTCCTATTTCCTATTATTTACTTAACATAGATTTTCTAATTTATCTCTCGCTTTTACTTTAAATAAATTTCTTTAAAATGCCCATTGTATGTCATGACTATTAACGGAAACCAATATTACTTTTCTTAAACAGAAAGGAACCGTAAAAGTAAATACAACGATGACAAACTTTAGTGCCAAGGGAACCGTGGATGAGATTCTATTTCAAAATATTTTTTTTCCTTTGTAATACTAGGCATTGTATTGTATGCATTTACAAATATTATTTTGATACAGTGTTCATAGGTGTCACCAGACCTCCAGAGGAGCCTGTGGCATCTTCCTTAGGAACTCAGGAAATAGCTAGTCACATACAAGAGAAACCTCAGAATGCTATCAGCTAATTTCTCTGCAGAAGCTTTGCAGGCCAGAAGGGAGTGGCAGAACATATTTAAAGTGTTGAAATCAAAGAACTTACAAACTAGAACACGTTACCTGGCAAGGTTATTCAGAATTAAGAGAGAGATAAAGCATTTTCCAGACAAGAAAAACCAAAAGAGTTTATCACAACTACACCAGCTTTACAAGAAATGTTAAAAGGTCTTTTTTAAGCGAAAAAGAAAGGCCAAATATAAGAAAATATGTTAAAGAAAAAAAATCTCACGGATAAGTCAAACGTATATAAGGAAGGCAATGGATCAGCTACTTTAAAAGCTACTATAAAGGTTAAAAGAAAAAAGCAAAATCAACTATAACTACAATAAATAGGAGAAACAAAACAAAAATATCTAAAAAATGACTCAAAAACAAAGTGCGGGATAAGGGAAGTAAAAATGTAGCACTTTAAGAATGCGTTAGAAAAAAAAAATGCATTAGAACTTAAACGCCTATCAGTTTAAAATAGACTGCTATATATATACACACATAGGCCAATATACATAAACCTCATGATAACCACAAACCAAAAACCTACAAAAAATAAAGAGAAAGGAACCCATACATAACACTAAAAAACCCCAGCAAACCACAAAGGAAGAGGCCAAGAGAAGCAAATAACAGAGGAGAACTACAAAAGCAACCAAAACGATGAACAAAATGGATGAAGTACATACCTATCAATAATTGTTTTAAATGTAAATGGACTAAATGTTCCAATCAAAAGATATATAGAGCGGCTGAATGGATAAAAAGCATGATCCACCTATATGCTGCCTACAAGAGACTCATTGCAGATTGAAAGACACAGACAGACTAAAAGCAAAGGGATGGAAAAAGGTAATCCATGCAAATAGAAATGAAAAGTAGCTTCAGTAGCAATACTCATATCAGACAAATAGACTTGAAAACAGACTGTAAAAAGAGACAGAGAGGGGCATTCCATAATGATAAAGGGGTCATTCCAAGAGGAAGATAGAACATTTGTAAATATTTACGTGCTCAATATAGGAGCACATAAATATGGAAAGCAAATATTAACAGACATAAGGGGAGAAATGGACAGTACCACAATAATAAGAGATTTTAATACCTCACTTACATCAATGAATAGATCACCTAGACAGAAAATTAGTTAGAAAATACTAGCCTTAATTGATAGATTAGAAGAAATAGAGTTAATAGACAAATACAGAACATGTCATCCAAAACTGTAGAGTATACATTCTTTTCAAGAACATGGAACATTCTCTAAAATAGATCATATGTTAGGCCACAAAACAAGCCTCAATAAATTCAAGAATATTGAAATCATATTAAGCATTTTTCCTACCACAATGGTATGAAATTAGAGGCCAATTAAAAGAAGAAAACTGGAAAAAAACAAACAGGTGGAGAATAAACCACATGCTACTAAACAACCAATAGGTCAATAAAGAGATCAAAAGGGAAATTTTTAAAACCTTGAGACAAGTGAAATTAGAAACACAACTTTCCAAAATCTATGGGAGCAGCAAAAGTAGTTCTAAGAGGGAAGTTCATAGTGATACAGGCCTACCTGAAGACACAAGAAAAATCTCAGATAATCTAACTTTATACCTAAAGGAACTAGAAAAAGAAGAACAAGACCCATAATAAACGGAAGAAGGAAGTGATAAAGATCAGGGAAGAAATAAATGCAATAAAGACTAAAAAAAAATAGAAAAGATTAATGAAACTAAAGGCTGGTTCTTTGAAAAGATAAACAAAATTGATAAACTTTTAGCCAGACTCATCCAGAAAAAAGAGAGAAGGCCCAAATAAATAAAATCAGAAATGAAGGGAAGAAGTTACAACCTACACCACAGAAATATAAAGGATCATAAAAGAATACTATGAACAATTTTATGCCAACAATTTGGACAATGTAGAAATGGATACATTTCCAGAAGCATACAACCATCCAAGACTGAATGAAGTAGGAAGAAATAGAAAACCCGAACAGACCAGTTACTCAAAACAAAATTGAATCAGTCATCAAAAAGCTTCCAACGAACAAAAGTTCAGGATAACATGGCTATGCAGGTGAATTCTGCCAAACATTTTTAAAAGAATTGATGCCTATCCTTCTCAAACTCTTTGAAAACATTGAAGAAGGAACACTTCCAAACTCATTCTACAAGGTCAGTATTACCTTGACACCAAAGACACAACAACAGCAAAAGAAGAAAATTATAGGCCGATATCCCTGATGGACACAGATGCAAAAATCCTCAAAAATTTGGCAAATTGAATTCAATAATACGTTGAAAGGGTCATACATCATGATTAAGTGGGATTTATTCCAAGGATGTAAGGATGGTTTGATATCCACAAATCAATTGGCATGACACACTACACAAAATGAAGGGTAAAAATCATGCGATCGTATCAATAGATGCAGAAAAAGCATTTGATAAAATTCAACATCCATTTCTGATAAAAAAAAAACTCTCAACAAAGTGGATGTAGAGAAAACATACCTCAGCACAATAAAGCAATATATGACAAATCCACTGCTAACGTCTTACTCAACAGTAAAAATCTGAAATCTTTTTCTCAAAGATCAGGAACAAGACAAGAATGCCCACCACTCCTAGCCACAGTAATCAGACAAGAAAAGGCATCCAAATTGAGAAGAAATAAAACTATCACTATTTGCAGGTGACATGATACCATATATAGAAAACCTTAAAGACTCACCGAAAAACTATTAGTGTTAATCAATGAATTCAGTAAAGCTGCAGGATACAAAATTAATACTCTAAAATTTGTTGCATTTCTATACACTAATGATGAGCTATCAGAGAAATTAAGAAAACAATCCCATTTATAATTGCATCAAAAATAATAAAATACCTAGGAATAAATTTAACCAAGGAGGTAAAAGACCTGTACTCTGAAAACTATAAGACAGTGATGAAAGAAATTGAAGATGAAAAAAATAAATAGGATAGATTGCGTTCATGGATTAGAAGAGTTAGTATCATTCGAATGTCCAAAACAACCAAAGCAATCTATAAAGTCAATGCAATACTTATCAAAATACTAATGGCATTTTTCATAGAACTAGAACAAATAATCCTAAAATTTATATGGAACCACAAGAGATCCAAAATTGCCAAAGCAATCTTGAGAAGAACAAAATCGGATGTATCACATACCCTAAATTCAAACTATACTATAAAACTGTAGCATTTATGCTGAAATTCCAATTTCTTTAGAGTGTTAATCATGATCACTTTAAAATCCATATCTAATAACTCCAATATCAGGATACTATCACCTATTTTTTCTGTCATGTAGTTTTGTCTTCTGAAGTGACTGGGAGCTTAAAATTAGATGCCAGGTGTTGTATATAAAAAAGTAAGACAATTTGAGTCTCCGGGTAACTTCATTTTCTTACAAAGCAAATTTGCTTTTACTTTTAGCAAACTGAATAGAGGCAGATTACCTAATCCAGTCGAAGACTGAGTTTATGAAAATTGGACTTCCTTCTTTGGGAGGGCTTGTTTATTTCTGGTTTACCCATATTTCTAGGGTATAGGCTTTTGTTGATGCCACCTGAAGACCTGGGATGCTTATCACGGTTGCTTTTCCTTACTGGGTTCTGGACTCCCATTTTCCCCTTCAGTGCGGTGAGACGGCCGACAGCATTGCTCAGCTTCTCTGCTCTCAGCCACTGCTTGTGAATCAGATTAAGGCCCCGAATGCTGAGCTCCCCTCTTTGCCTCTTCGCAAGGATTTTAGCCCCTCAAGTCATTGCAGCTTTGGTAGCTCTTTGATGCCTGCAGACCAAATAATCAAATATTTTGTCTGGCTTTTCTAGTTGTCCTTGGCTGATGGATTGGTGTGCAGCAAACAAGTATGTACCAGTGCAAGCTCCAGGATATACCGTTACGTGGGAAAAGGAAGCTACAAAATAATATGTGTGCTGTGAGCCTATATTCGTTAAAATAAATACATTAATATTTTGTTAGAATACACACAGAAATACAACCTGAGAAAGGACTCACCTAACCGTTTACATGGTTACCCATTATTCAGTATTTCGTTTTCTGTGCTATACATTTTCGTAATGTTTCGACTTCAGTTTTCAGTGAGGATTTATTCATATATAAGGGGAAAATAATAAGGTGATTTCAAAGAATTAAAGAAATAAAAATAGCATAATAGGCAAAGCATCTGGAAAGTGAGCTTGTCTTTATCCCTGTTTACTAACCGGAGAAAGTCAAGTTTACAGGGTATCCAGCTTTATGGAGAGAGACAGTAGTTTGGTTAGACTCATGCTATATTACAGTAGCTTCCCCTTACTAAGCTACATTCAGGAGAGGTCCCTTAGCTCAGGGATTCTTCAGATTGGTGAGTTACCTGTGGGGATCCAAAAATACTGTTTCTTGTTATCTACTTGATCTGTAAGTAAAAGGGAAACCAAAATTATAGAAATGTTCCAACTTTTAGAAAACACTTACTTAGCCAAACTAAAGCATGCAACTAATTAAAAAGAGCAAGATCTTCTTAAAGAGATACAGTCGCACAGAATGCTACAATTTACATAAGGGCTCAAGGTGGAAACACCATCCCATTGTTTTTTAAGCACATACCGAAATGCAAATTTGGAAGTTAATACTGAGCTAATGTTCATCTTATTCATTCTATGACCATTTTGAGTCTGAATTTTGTCTCCAACTATGTTAACTAACATTTTCATCATTTTGTCAACTGAAAATTTAGTGGGCATGACCTCATCTAAGCTATTTATTAAAATGTCAGAAAACTAAAAATAATCAGAATCAAGGGTAGTATAAAATGAGACTTTACTGAAGGCTTCTCTGCAGGTTGTTAATAATAAATCAACACCCTTTTTATATCCACAGTATAAGTATAAATTTGTCCACGCTTCCTACATTCCTCTAGAGCTGGCAAGTACTTTATTCCCATTCCAATCTTCTCCTTGGTGAACTAACTCAGTCATAGACCTCATAGACCTGACCACGTTCGATTGGACCAAGGATGAAAAAACTGGGCCAAGTAGATTTTCTATCTCAAGATTTTGGTATACACTTGATAACAGAGTAGATCTTAAAATTTCTCACCCCCCATACACAAAATGTATAGCTATTGCACGTTAACGAGACTTATTTTGGAAATCGTTTAATAATATACACGTATATCAATTCATTATGGTGTCTACCTAAAATTTACACAATGTGATATGCTAATTGTATCTCAATAAAACCGGAAACAAACACACAAAAAAGAGGCATAGAGCCTCAGTCTGGTAGCTGTAGGAAGCCAGACAGGAGGGTCACGTGACTTAGAGGTTGAGGCCACCATCGTGGGGCAGCTATGGGCCTTGTATGAGCAGGAGAGTGGAGGACTGATTTGTGGAGAGAGAAAAAGAGAACCAGAACATCTATGCTGAGAGAAATAGACGTCTGAGACCAGAAAGAAGGAAATAGATAAAGAGAGAGCTGCCTGTGGTTCTCAGTTCCCATGAGGTCAAACTTTATAACCTACACTCTGATTCAGTGAGTTTTTCTGTAG
>NW_006433950.1:4214181-4225031 GCF_000325575.1 Pteropus alecto | reverse complement strand
TTTTTTTTTTTTGGTTCGAGCAAGCATTATGGGTTGAACTGTGTTTCCTCCCAAATTTATATGTTGCAACCCTAACCCTCAATACGTCAAGATTTGACTGTGTTTGGAGATGGGGCCTTTAAGGATGTGATGAAGTTAAAATGAGGCCGTTAGGGTGGGCTCTAACCCAATCTGACTCTTGTCCTTAGGAGAAGAGGCACTTAGGACAGCCATACAGACCGTAGGGATTTGTGACAGATGACCATGAGAAGAGGCAGCAAGAAAGTGGTCGTCTGCAAGCCGAGGAGAGAGGCCGCAGGAGAAACCAAGGTGCTGCCAGCACCTTGATCTGAGGCATCTAGTCTCCAGAACCGTGAGAAAATGTATTTCTGTCGTTCAAGGCAGCCAGCCCTAATACAGCAAGGTTAAGTAAATTTCAGTGCTCTCGGTTGCATGTAACAAGAAATGGAGGCTTCATTGGATCAAAGGATAAGAGTATTTGTCGTTCACATAACTAGAAATCAGGAGGGGAAAAGCTCCCGGGTTGGTTACTTCCATGACTCATGAAATTGTCAAAGGTCTGTTATTCTCTCCATGTTCCTGTTCAGCATTCTCGTCTCAGTATGTCAGCTCTGACCTCAGGCTTGGTCCTTTCATATCTGACAAGATGGTTGCAATGTTTCCAGACATGACATTGTCCAGAAAATGAAATTATTATATATTCTTGAGTGTTGATTTTTAAGAGCAAGGAAAGCCTTGGCAGCCTTCCTGTGCTCGTTTGCACATGTGTCGTTGACCTGAAAAGCATCACAGCCAGACTAAACTAATCATGGGTTGTGAAAATTGGGCCATCATTCTAGGATCTTCCATAGATAAATGTGGCCCCAGAAGAAGAGAGAATGAACCCCGAGTAGGCAATCAACTTTTTACCAGTGTTCCCTAGATAGCAATCGTATGTACGAGATCGTCAGGGAAACTTTTGGCAGATATGTTCCTAAAATAGAGATGCCTTCTTTAACATTATGCCTCTATCCTGTTAATCAGTTAATGTATATAAACAAAAACAAATAAACAGAAGTTTGGATTTTCATATTTTCACAATCCTACATAATTCACAAATTACGTAGTCTCTCCTTTGCTACAGATAACAACGAGAAACGTGAGAAACTGAGGCTCAGAAACTTGAAATGATTTGCTTGAGAACACACGATGTTTCCTCCAGGAATAGTAGAAAATGATGAGGAGGCACGTGCCAGCGAGCAGTGACTGATTAGATTAGAAAGATACAGTAATAAAATCATAGGTATCTAGGTCAGATGAGGAGAACCTCGAATGCCAGGAGAAGGAGTTTGAAAATGATTAGATATATAGTAAGATCTTAATTTCGGAAGTGATACTCTGCAATGATATTTCAGGAAGATTGAGGAACCACTGGTTTCTAAAAACGGTTCATAGGTGGCTTAACTAAATAGCATATAGAGATTCATTTATTTTCTTTCAACCAATGTTTATTGTGCATCTACCTTGTGGAAGACCCTGTATTCGACAGTGGGAGATCAGGCAGTGAGCAAGACAGATGTGGTGCCTATCCTTGAGTCAGTTCAAGTCAGGGGGATCTGTATTGATCAGGCTAGGCTGTATGATGCTGCAGTAACAACTAAACACTGCTATCTCATGGCTCAGCATCATAAAAAAAAATTTTTGCTCATATAAATTCTGAGGCATCAATGGTCCTTCTCCGTCTTCTGCCTATGGCATCTGGAACACCTGGCCTCCAAGGACGGCACAGTGGCACAAGAGAGATTTGTATGCAGGATGCACACCAGCTCTGACCTCTCACCTAATGGCAAGAAAGTTTGGGGACTACGTGGTGGTGGCGAGACACAGCACATGATCATTTAATAAACGGTAACTGTCTTTGCCATAGGATTTTATAATAAATACCTCAGATAAAGATTTGTTTCTTCCTTATTCACTTATAAAGTTGTACTCTGCAAGGAGTGGTTATATAAACATCATTTTAATGACAACTTCCGCTTGAGGAGAAATAGTATTGTATTAACCTTGTTCTCAGACTGTGGGTATAAGATAAAGAATAGCATGTCAATAGTAAAGAAAGGTGACATTTTTATTTCTTTGCCCCGTAGTGATGCAGTAGAAAAACCTCAGTTTGCATGGTGGCTCTCCTCTGTGCTGCTTTGTGTGTCTAAGCAAGTCCTTTAACCTCTGAGAGCTTACTTCTTCAACTTAAAAAAGGGGAATACTCTCTACCTCAGAGGGATGCCATGAGGATTAAATTTTTTTTTAAATACATATACACAAATGTTTACATTGCCCCACAACTGGCACATGGTATAAACTCATTCGATGTTAAATGAGTCTGCTGTAATATATATGAGCCAAAGCAAATTTTAGACCAGAGCGCCTGGCCATGATTTTTCTGTCATCCTCCACGTAGCCTCTTGCAGAGACTCTAACTCAGTTGCCGGGCCTTCAGAACTCCATCACGTTCCATTTCTCACCCTGTCTCCTCCCACCGCCCCCCGCAACCCGCACCCTCCCCCGCAACTCCCAGCATCTTAGCTCACCAAGTTCTTCTCTTCAACACTTACTCTCCAGCTAAACAATTGTACTTCTGTCTGAGACTTTTGATACGTCTCTAAACAACAACAAAAAGTGTCCCTGGTTGCATGATTTCACAATATCGGGGCCCCTCCCCAGCAGACCTGGTCCCTACGGAAGAAGGATCGTCCTGTCTGTCCCATGGCCATCGGGCTTGGCTATCTGACTTGCTTTGACCGGTGAAATGTGAAGCAATGTGAGCAAAAGCCGTGAGCCCTGTGGCATGCTTCCACGCCTCTTTTTCCTTCGCCCCATGACCAGATAGAAGCTTCTGTTTCCGCTTTGGTCCTGAAATGAAAATATGGAACAGAGCGGCAGCCAGCTGGAGGTAGACAGGAATGGGAATGTAAATCGTCCTTTGCCATGATAACCCAGTAAGATAATAGGGGTTATTTGTGACCGCAGCATAAACGTCCCAAGAAATGGCTGATACGACTCTATCTCCCCACACGTGTGACTCTTCTCTTTAATCACTGTGTTCAAAACCACCCTCTGGGACATTTTTTCATCCCTCTTACCTCCTCACATACTTTCTACTGTCAAATGCCTCCCCCATGAAGCCTCCCCTGATTATCCTGGTCACAAATGGCTCTCCTGTCTCTAAGCAACACCCCAACACGTTATCTGCCATGATATCTGTAAATCAACGTCTGCTGACTGCATTAGGGAGAGAACCCTTCTCCTATGGCATTGATCACAATATTTCATCATTACAGCAGCTTCTCCATGTCTTAGACTCGTTAGTGCGGACAGGGATCATGTTTTCTTCCATTTTTGGAAACTTCTTTGCCCCACATAGCTAGAAAGACACAGTAAAACATTTCTGAACAACGAATAATGTAAGTTTCCGTTCTGGGTGAGATGGAGTAACCCCATTCTATACCATCTCCCCCATTAAACGCAGCTGTAGCACCTGGCACTTCACCGAACCCTTCAAGCATACAGTGGGAACTCATCTGGCGACACTTTTAGATGAAGAGAACTCGGTCTTTCGGTAAAACAAAGGCAGACGTGTGGCTTTGGGCTGCAGAACAGGTTTCTTTAGAGAGTTAAATGCAAAACTTTTTGAAACTCCTTTCCTTGGGCTTGGGAATTGGCCGGTCTCACAGATGTTAGCCAGAAAGCTGGACCTTCGATGGCTATCATTTCGTCATTGCCGTTGCCACTGTCTCTATGTTCGTAGGGAGGTCTCCAGACTTATGGCTGCGACGTCCCCAGTGAAAGCTGGGCAGAGGCGCATGAAGAAGTCCCCGTGGGATCGGAAGGGAAAGGTGAGAAGGCCAGGGTCGTCACAGCGGGAGGAGTGTTTGCACGGCATCTGCACGTCTTGTGAAGTCACCCAAATTTCTAATGAAAAAGATATTTTCAGGATCAGTAGAGAGTCTTTCTTTTAAAAAACACAACAGTTATTTACTCCTGGGGAAAAATAAAAACAGCGAAAGACATTGTAGCAGGGACAGACAGGACAATAGATAAGCAACATGAGGGGGGATATCAAATTTGGATTTTGATTTCAGAGCTAGAAAACTCTAGAACCCTCACGGAATGTGTTCTGGGTGAACGAAGGAGGGAGCCCACCGTGGGGAAGGAAGGCAGTAGGTGGTGGCAGACTCGGCCGGGGGCCGGACACACAAGTTAAGAGGGTGTCACTCTCTCCCAGATTCTACCTCCAGATGTTTCAAGCATGCACGAGTTCTGAAGAGCCTCCCGCCACGTGATCCGCATTTCCTGCCGGCCCTGGGCTTCTGGGCCATGCGGTTGGGGTAACTGGCAGTGCCACCACATCGCACAACCCCAGGGGGCGCCATCCACACTGCATTAATGTAACAGAAGGAAGTCGTATTCTCCTTTCCCACCAGTAGCCGTGACGAGGAGGAAGACACATTTTCCCTGAACTACTAGTCAAGCCACCTTTCTAGTTGATTTCTATGAGATATTTTTAACCATTCTTCAATTCCCAGAGCCCGAGTTTGAAATTTTTAATATTCTTTTCTTCAACAAGCTGACATAGGACACACTGCGTAGATAAAACGAAATGATTTTACCTGCCGGCCCTAAAAAAGAAGAAAGCTCTTTTGCTAAACAGTCTCACTTCTTTAAACGTGCTTTTTTTTTAAGAAAAGCACAAATCCTCTCGCAAAACATTTACTATTTCGGATATGCAGCTTTTGACACCCATCCGAAAGTCAGGTCGGATGGACAAATGGGAGCCGCTGGACTGTTGTTCATTGGCCACAAAGCCATGAGGTGGCTCTTTCTCCCGGGTCAAGAGGTCAAGGCCCGCAGCATTAATTTTGCTGAGTTTCTTTGTTATAAGTCACAAACGGGGTCATTCATTTTCATCCTCTTGCTTCTAATTGCACGCATCTACTCCCGAGGAGAACTCTATAAACAGGTGGCTGGAATGCTGGGGAGAAAAGCTTGAAACTGTTCCAGAAAAGAGGGCATGTCTCACTCTGGCAAAGCAGGCTGATGAGTTGGAGATTTCGTCACTGCAGGATGCGCACCTGCACTATTACTCGAAAAGCAAACACTCATCTGTTTGGCACGCACAGATCTATGTAAATTAGGGGAGATGATTTTCCTGCTAGTCCTTGGCTCTTCTGTGATCAAACACAATTGTTTTCCATTTCTTAAGAAACACAGTCTTTATTAGACTCAGTTCTTTTCTCTATTATTTTTATAGTTTTATCGTTCCCCGGCTATTAAAAATAACATGCCATATTAATTAAACCCAGAAACGTGGGTGCTTATCGAAGAAGCGATGTAAACTGGAGGCTCTAAGCGATACTGATGTACAAGGGTAGATAATTGTCATGAGAAGGTGTCCGCCTAATGGTCTTCTCTCCCTAATACCCCGATAGCTGCCCTTGGTGAAGAATCCAAAAGGACTGAACTCCACTCATCGCTAAGAGAGCACTTGGTCCCCAGCTTTCACTGTTCAGCCAGTTGTCTTTGTGGGTGAGACTGTAGCGCCCCTCTTTGCTGGAAACCCTCTGAGCTTCCTGATCTAAACCATTCTGGGATCAAACCTCCTCCCCCATCAATACCTTTGTCTCTTTGGGGGGAAAAATCATTTTTACTTGAGCAAAAGAAAAAGCACCCAGTATTTGTTTCTGGAGTGTAATTATAAACTTCATTGTACATTCTTCCTGGCTTTGATGCTTATCTTGAAGAGTTCAGTGAAAATAAATTGTTTTTATGAAAGCAGAGAAACCATTTGATAAACACGCTGTCTCTGAAAATTGTTCCTGCAAAAGAGGTCATTCTTTCACTTTAAAAGAAATAGAATATATTTCAGAAAACAGGCAGGACCACAGTTTAGGATTTCTGTGAATAAGGATTTTTTTTTAAGGCAGGGTGTAAACACACTGAAAATTGCACACCTCCTGATTGTGTTGAGTGTATTGGTTTTTAAAATAGCTTTATTGAAGAGCTACTTGCAAATACTTGCTACACTTCACATTTCTGGAACTAAATTCTCAGCTCAGTATTTTCTTGGTACTAGGGTTTGAGGGGTTACCATTCCATAATTACTATATATCTGTCAGAACCTAAGGGTGTATCAATTCTTTAAAAGTAAGAGTCAGCTGAGAAAATTATTAGTTTTCTAGAGCTTTCCTCATGCCTGGTGGCACAGAGAACAATATGGTCAAAATGGGTTATAGTAATATGAGAATCAACCTCTTGCACATAACTAAGTGTATATTTGTTATCACGCATGAAAAGTTTGCTTCTTTTTTTACCACCTAAGTAAAAATATCAAAGAAGTCCACATTTCTAGACCAGAAAAGTTTGCTTTCATTGAAAACTTAAAATAACGATGACAATGTTTGGGGATTTTTTTTCACACTATCATTCCTGCGTGGACGTCTTTCTTGGTGATTAGTTTTCTAGCCTGCGCTGGAGACTTGTGATGAGTGCCTCAAGGTCAGCATGCTTCCTCTCTACCATGCGCGTACTCGCTATTGTGGGAGCCTCCATAGGTCTTGACTTGATTTTATCTGCATGTGATTTAGACTATGAATGTGAAGTGGTGATACTCTGACACGGATCTCTCTCAAGTTTCAGAGAGATGAATTGTACCGACACTAAGAATCTGTGCTGGATAGAAACACTACGCTTTATGACATGAGGCCAAATTCAGACATTAAACCAGATATAAGACGTTTTAGCGATATAATGCATTAGCTGTTACTATGGGAATAGATGAGAAGAAACTTGAGCAGCCTTGGCCTTGTTAAATTCCATTTGGAGCTGCTGTTAATTTGGCTACATTACATATTGCAAACGAGGATCATAATATTTGGATAGGACTTTTCATCACCAAAACTCAAGAAAATTAAACCGTATATAATGTTTAATAGTACCCTCATCTCATCTGGGCAAGCAGAACACAGAGGGGTTAAATTACTGTTCACAGACCCCTAAACGCGGGGGGGGGGGGCCAGTAAGATCTTTGGGGATGTAACTTAACAGTTTTAATGCAGTCTTCATGGGGATTTTCTTGTTTAATCTGGAGCCAGATGAAGTAAAGAAATAAAGTTTTCGGAGTTCTGTCAAGATGTAAAATAGTTTTCCCGTTATGGTTTGTGTATTTTTTTCTCATGTTTTTGAGATTCTTGGACGACACCGACCAGTCCATTAGAAACATCAAGCTAATGAGACTGAGAATTTTGACCCAAATCATATAATAACCCTACAGGAGTTTTCTTATGCCCAGAAGTTGTATTTTGGCTGCATAACTGATTCTTGTGCAGCCCTTCTAAATCGATAACTGTTAGCACGGCTCAGCATAAATTCGAAGCATGTTTAAGATGAGTTCTTGGAGAAGTTCTTCAAATTCAAGGCTAACCTAGGACAAAGGAAACCTCTCTCTATGGCATTGCAGAAACAAAACCGCTGACAGACCATAAAAGAGGACACTCTTAAGATGATAAATAACATGACAGTTACAATTGCATTACAGTTTCGAAGACATCGTTCTACAGTTTTTAATGGATGGGCTTCGAATCCACTGGACCCCTTAACATCAGATGGTATTCTGAATACAATGGAGCGTTTAATCAGATCAGTTGTAAATGAAGCAACATACAATTCTAATTTTAATGCATACAAAGGATCTAAAACAGCAGAGAACAAAGGCCTTCAAGGTTGTGGGTTCGCTCTTCTCTGGCATTTCTTTAACCAGGTTTCTTAGATAAGATATTCCACTCTGAAAACATTGTTCTCACCCTCTCTCCTTTTCCTTCCTCCCTCCCTTCTTTCCGGTCTTCCTTCCCATTTTTCCTGTCTTAAATGAATCTTTGTTTATTGCGAACCACCTAAGTACCAAGCATGGTCCCAGGTTCTTCCAGCTCAGGCTCTTGGGCAGTGTGTCCTGTCCCCTGCCTTGAGATTTCTTTTACAAATGTCTTGGAGGCACAGAGGACTCCCTAGCACTGCACACTGCGTGCTGCGAGTATGTGACTTTGCCGAGAATGTTCTCTCAGTAACAGCAGTGGCTATGTCATGGCAGGATCTCAAGGTGACCGGATGGGACAGGGCAGGTGTACACGTGTGCATGTGAATGTATGTGTGTGTGTGTACACGTGCGTATGTGTCTGCGGAGTGTCAATTCATAGTCTCTGTTGAGACTTCATATGTGTCATTGAGGAATCCTTTTTCTCATTCACAAGTCCCTTGAACAGTGTCTGGCACAGAGCAGGCACCCCAACATAGCTACCGAGTGCACGGAGCCTGACTGTGCGCAAAATCGGGGAGTCTGCAGCCTTCCCAAAGGACCTATTTCTGACGTAGTGATTGCTGCGTTTTTAATGCCTCAACATACATATCTTCAGATGAATCCCGGTTTCTTTTCCCTCCCCTCCTCATTTAAGATGTATACCCCGCATTTTTGCTTACCTTATCTCCTAAATCATCATCATGAAATATTCACTGATGGAAACTGTTTCTTCCCAAAGGTATTTGCATCTGAACAGGGAGGGGGATTTTAAGAGTAAGGCTTTTCCAAAACAGTGGCCAAGAGGTGGCATCGGATGTGACCCAGTTTTCCTAACTCACGGGAGCGTCCTGGGAGTCTCACTTCAGTTTGGAGGCTCCACAGCACAACACAGAAGCCCACTTGCAATTCCCCATCGCACAGCTAGTGGGATTTCCACTGCGAATATCTGTACGCCTGATCCTCCGGGTCTGATGACATCGTCAGGTTCAGTCTCTCTATGACTTTGATTCTCTCTTCCTTCCTCCTCTGTAATCAAGCTCCGATCGCTCCAGATGCACGACGGGCCCAGCAGAGGTGAGGAACGTGCGTGTCCAAGGAAAAACTCTGCTTCCTTTTGGGCTCCTTTTAACAACTATCTGGAAAAAAAAAACCTGAATTCCTTTTTTGGTACCTCAGATCAGCAGGCTGCTCCTCTCCCGTGGCCAGATGCTGCATTATACGCCATTGTTAAATACTAATAGTGAAACTTAAAAGATGTTCTCTTGCGAGACAACAGGTGGCCACTGCACCCTCCAGCTCTGATTGGTGGAAAGGCCACAGGCGCCCAGTGGCCCAGAGAGAGGGCCTCCACTTCTGTGTTTCAAGAACCTGCTCAATGGGGTGTTGTCCTGATAATATCTCAGCTCACTGCCAATTTGTGCAACCCGCTGGGCCATTAGGGAGCGCCGCTGGGTTGTCAGCGTTCAATGGAGACTCGGGGAGGAGAGACCAAAGCTTTTTCGGGAGGGTGGGGGGATCGGTGTCAACCCAGGGACAATGTGGGCCAGTTGTTCCTTTCCTGAATACACACGGCTCTCTCATGCCGTCTCCAAACACACGTTTCTAAGAGAAGAGCAAATACACAAACTTTCCCCTAATTGAAGTTTTTTTTTTTTTCCCCCTGCATGGTTCCAGAAAGATAATTTTGGGAGGAGGTACACACACAGGTGTCACCAAGCACAAGTGCCTACTTCAGAGAACAGAAGAAATGAAAAGAAACCCATGTGATGCCTGTGTGAAAAAGTTCAGGCCCCCGGGCTAGCAAAGCGGTGATCGGTGATGGGGACCAAAGTGTTAGTGTCAGCTAAAAAATGTGTCGATTTTGCCCTTCCGGTTCCAGTAGCCCCTAGATCACCACATTGGATTGGAGGACACTTTTCCCTCACCCTTTTATTTCTTCTGGCTGGTCGAATAATTCAAAAGACATACAACAGACTAACAGGAGAAAATAAAATTTTAATGTGTGTGCATGGGGGAATTCACCTAAGCATGAAGATTTCAAAGACAGTGAAGCAAAATCAGGTATCTGTGTCATTTTGGACTAAGGCGGGGGAGGGAAGCAAACATTTGGTAAATTCTTGCAGGGCCAGGCCAGAGACAATGGGACAGAGGAGCCGACTATGGCTTGGATCCTCCTTTTGTACCACACTTAATTCATACGTGTCAAGGTGACTATGCTATACTCCCCTTTCTGAATCTCCCTCCCGCCCCCATCTGAATCACTTTATCTCTCTAGGGAGAAAAGGGGGAGGTAAAAACAAAACAAAACAAAAAAACTCTTCCTGAGTTTGTTGGGCTTTAATTGTTTTCAGCTCAAAAGAATCTGCATGCACACAGGGGAGACTGGCGCAGATAGATGCCCAGCAGGACAAATCTCAACGCCTCTCCCTAACGTTGGTAACTAGTATAGAAAGAAGTCCCTTCCTTCGCCAAGGCTGAGGGCCAAACTCTCAAATTAACCCGAAGCAATAAATCCGAGAGGACGAAAAAAAAAATGGAGCTTAAAGAAACAGAAAGAAATTAAGAGGGGGGTGGAGGTGGGTGGGTGAGTGCAGTGTGAGGAAGTTAATCACCCAGAACCTTTTAGGAAAATGGGGACATTTTCTCTCCGAGCAGGGAATGATCCGCCTAGATCCAGTTACCCAAATGCCTTTCGAATACAAACAAGAGCGAAGAAAATACGAAGGGAACCGACACGAGGCTTAACCCGGGAAGCTTCAGGTCCGCCTACCTGTGAAAGGTCAGGCCCCGACACCCCTTCTGGCGAACACTACAGGTGTACAAGGGGTGCCGGCTACCGGGAGACCCCCGAGCGGGCCGGCCGCCGGGCTCGGCGCCTCCGAGCTGGGGACATCAGGAGGGTTCGGCGTGGAGTAGGGTAGAGGGAACCGAGGACGGGCAACCCACGAGGGAAGGACGCGGGGGCGAGGACAGGGGCCCGATGGCAAGGGGCGGGACGGGAGCGGCCGGCGTGCGGGCGCGGGAG
>NW_006433950.1:4212469-4212744 GCF_000325575.1 Pteropus alecto | reverse complement strand
TGTCCTGGGTGGGAGGGCGGGGTGCGGGGACCCCCTCCGGTGGCCCTGGCTGCCGGCCCTCTCCTGGGGCACTTGGACCACGGAACGGGGGTGTCCGGCCCTCCCTGGTTAGCACAAGTGGCTCCCTAGCTTTCATGTTTTGGGGGAAGGGGTAAGTTTCGCCTTTCGGGGAGATCGGGGTTGGAACATCCACGCCGCGCCACGCCTTGGGGGTCACACCACCTCCTCCACCTCCCCCGGCGCGACTTCGAGGACCGAGCGTTTTCAGGTGGCCG
>NW_006433950.1:4201276-4212442 GCF_000325575.1 Pteropus alecto | reverse complement strand
GCTTGTGCCTTCCGAATGTGGTTCTTCTTTCTCCTTTATCCACCACCCCGCGCCCCGTTCTTCCCTCCTCCTCCCCCCTCCCCCCTTTTTCTTTCAAATCATAGTTTGTTTATGATCGCTTGGATAACGGAGGAGGAAATAAGGAGCCTGCTGAAAGAAAGGTGCCATACAAAACTAAGGAATACATCACAGGACGAGGAGGAATTGCGCGGAGCGTGGGGTTCGCTCTGCCCCCGCGGCTGATGGAGGCTGGTGCTCCTGCGTATTTGTTTATGCTCCGTTCCCAACTCCAGTGCTGAAGTTTGTGAGCGACCATTAGGGTCTCTCTCCCTCACCCCTGTGTCATCGTCGCCCAGCTCCGTGCCTGGCGTGGAGGGGCCTCCTCACAAGTGTAGAGAGAAGGGGCGTCATGCAGTGTGTTTTAACCCTTCGAGTGTGGGGGGCGTTCATCCTCTCAGAATTCCGGGAGTGATACGTGAAGCGTTGAAGGAGAAGCGAGAAAAGGCCCTGTAGCCAGAGTTAAGGTTTAGTGTCTGTCCTCTGATTTTGGATTTATTCGGGTTATTAAATGCTTTTAAAAAGTCCCCTATGTATGCTCAGTTAGGGACTTAGGCAGCCTAATTAAGTATGTAGTGTTTCTGAGACTCCATCTAATTGTTCCAGTGGGGTATTATTTATCTCCTTACAAGTTAGCCTGTGTATGCAAGCCTTGTATAGCTGGGCAGGCTCTTATTTTTGGAAGCCATTACCTTGCCTAATGTAACTACTTTCTCTGATTTAAGATCAGCATCACTCGAGTGACACCAAAATAGAAACCTTTTGTACTAATCCAGTCACTGCAATGCGTGGCAAATCTCTCTGTTCACTGGGATCCCAAGGGTACTTCAAGGGACCAGAGGAAATTGTGGTTTTGTGTGTGTTTCTTTCTCTTTCTTTTCTTTTCTTCTTCCGTTTTTTCTTTTCTTTTCTTTTTTCTTTCCCTTTTTTTTCCTCTTTTTTCTTTTCTTTTTTCTTTCTTTTGTTTTTTTTTTTTTGAGAAAGCTATTTTGCGTTCATTTAAATTCAGAACATTTATTTTAGAGAAAGTATAGAAAGCTGGAAAACAGACATTATTTATTGAGATGCATGTTCAGCTTTGGGAGTGAGGATGCGAGTTGTTTTGCTGTCAACATTTTCTGAATGCAGCTCTTTGCCTGAAATAACTTGGTCTCTTAGAAATTCAGCACTCTGGTCTTCAGAAGTTGTGTCTACCCAACTTATGAAAGTTAGGCACAACGTTCCATGTTGGTAGAAATCAAATTGTACTTCTTTTAAGGGATGTTTGCATTTACTTGCAAATAAAAAAACAATAATCTTTAAACGGAGCCACAAAACTATAGTTTCCTGTTCTTAATTTCAGGAGTGAAAAACCCAATTTTATTCCCTGTAATTTTTCTTTATAGGGAGAATAGAGTAGAAGAGGAAGTATTAACTTTATGGGTATAAAAAGGCAAGTGCTAATTAAAGGTTTATAGCATTTTGTTTCACAGCTAACGTGTGTGTCTGAAGTGGTGCTATTCAGTATAGGTTTATATTGAAAATGTAAAAACTGGCATACAAAGACGTGCATTTATGTTCTTTGAAAATACCTGTGATTGCTATTCTCTTTAAGACTTAACTTGACGTATATTATCTTTCTGGATGGGAAATGATGGATTTCAAAGACAGTATGTTTCTGCCCTTTCTTGTTTTAATGACCATCTGGGAAACTTTAGAAGAAATACAGAACCCTCGGTTCCAGGTTTAACAAGTGAAAAGTTAGCGCTTATCTTTAAATTTATTTACAAACCGTGAATAATAGGGTTCCATTCATTTCTCTCTTTAACAAATGACCGGAGTCCTTTGTGTAAATTACTTGCGTGTGTATTATCTTTACATTCTGTGAGTATATGGATCCTTTTTAAATGTCAGCGCTCATGAAAGTGTCTATGGAGAATGGATGAAAGAGTTTTGAGGGTTCAAAAGTCCTTGCAAGTAGGAGAATAACTTCAAATAAAATATAGCCAGGATCATTAAAATCAGTTAATAATTCATGAACCAGCCACTGATGTATAAAATTAAAGTCATCTCTGTTTTCTGAGGGCTAATTTCCATTTTATTTTCAAGTGGAAAATGTACTGTTTGAACAGTTCTTCTGATGTGGATAACAAATTAAACTAACACCTATTTTTTTATTTATTTTTTTAACCAAAAGGCCTATGTGAAGTGAACTGGTGACTCATTACCCATATATTTGGAATTTTTCTTTCCCTGGGTTCAACTTATCTTCAACAGTAAGAAGATAATATGCAGCATGCCAACAGACATGTAGTTGTCAGAAGTTTGTCACCCCAAAATAAACTATTGTTTTTAACGTGTGTGTAAGGCGAAGTCACGCAGTGTGTTAATAATGAACTTGGACTAGACTCTAGTCACTGGCTTTTTCTCCACAGTCTCAGGGTTTTTTCCTCCCTCTTTCAAAATATGGCTATTGACTTCTTACCCTATGTAGAATAGTCCTGCATTGTTTTTACCCATCAGTCCCAAACCTTGCTTTCTAATTATGATGCGTGTTATTAATCACTATGCTTAATTAAGACATTGTGATGTGAGTGCTTTCACACCACCTCGTTGGTCCTGTCTCGGCCAGTTTGAAGGGTAAGAGGACCTGAAGGGCAGTTTGTCATTTGTCCATCTTCTTCGGAGACTGTGGTTCAAATGGAGACCTCACTGAGAAGGGGATTAGATTGATACCGTGTGAACTTGACACATGATAACTAATGATTTCATTTCTACCTCCTAAAGTATGGGGGCATTGAATTTTGGGAGCAGATTGAGAGATTTCAATATTTTCCAGTGTCAGGTCTTCCAAGAAGATATTTAAGCCACATTGCACAAGAGAAATAAGGTTTTTCTAAGGACTTCAGACCAGGGATCATAAACTCAAATGTCTAGAGGGACAGCCAGTTAACCTACAAAAAGATAGTGTTTGTGGTCCAGTGGATAACGTGCCAGGTTGAGGGGGTAGCCTCTTCCAGCTTTAGGAGATTGTTGCCATGCCAACACTGGGCCCAGTCACTCCACATTTTGCAAATATTTTTTCAAGGGGATGATAATCTGGATTTTTATGTGAAATATTCTGACTTTTAAGTGTTCACAGCAAATGAACAAATAAAATCATTTTGTGGGCCCCTCAAAACATGCTCGTGTGCTTCTTGCTTCTCTGTCACTTTTGTCTGAGGTAAACTCATATGCAGATGAGCATTCAGAATTATTTTTTAAGAAGTGACTTATGGTTTACGTTCAACTGTATGCACAATTCCACTCCCCCATCCAACCGTGGGGACAATTAGGTTGAGTGAGTGGAAGAGGTAGCATCTAATCACTCTCAGTGTAGTTCTAACCTGATCATTTGGATTCTGTCATGAGTTAATTTTATGGTCTCTAGTCAGTAGAATAGTTCCAGATCAGGGGTCGGCACACTGCAGACATTGGGCCACATCTGGCCTGCTGCCCACTCTTGTATGGTCCGCGAGTTAAATATGGTTTGTACGTTTTTAAATGGTTGAAATAAGTCAGAAGAATAATACTGCATGACTGTGAAGATTACATGAAACTTACATTAGCTTCCATCAATAAAGTTTTATTAGAACACGGCCCCACTCATTCGTTGACTTGTTTATGTGTTTCTGTGCTTGCTTTCATGCCATGAGGGCAGAGCTGCATAGTTTTTTTTGACAGACTGTGGCCTGCAAAACCTGAAACATTTATTGTTTGTCCTTTTACAGGAAAAGTTTGCTGACTCTTATTCTAGATAATCAGACCACTTGATGATCTTGCTTTGTGCCAAGCCTCAGCAGTAGGAAGAAAATCTAGCTAAAGGGATGGAACAATGGGAAAGATTACTGTCTCAGAGCACGTTTTTCAGAAATGCTTCTGGAATGGTGGCTTCTCAGCCCTGGCTATTCTTTGGCCCTGGCTGCGCGGGAGGGGGCTTGTTAAGGATACTCAGGCCCCACCTTTCCCCAATAAGACTCTTTCGGGATGGGACCCAGGCAGCAGTGTTTTTAAAAGCTCCAAGGTGATTCTAATCCGTAGCCACAGTTGAAAACCTCATTTAAGGCTGAGGATCCTGCTTTGGATTGAGCAGGAGAACTGAGTAAAGAAGTTTGTGATGGCTGCAATGAAGATAGGATTTAGGACAGAGCTGTATAGATTTTTTGACAGACTGTGGTTGGTGGCAGGTGGGCACGCAGGGCCTCCCAGGACCCTGGCAGGTTCTGAGCACCGCTGGGCCAGGCTCTTCTCTACCTGGCGTCAGACGTCAAGATGCGTTCACATCGTGACTCTGGCGTGATGATATACCATCTCTTGAGTTAATGTTGATTAGTTGACTTAAGTTTGCATTTTGTAGATGTTGAGTTAAGCATCTATTAATTTAATTTTTGTAGTGTGTGTGGTGTGGCCAATTAATTTTTTTCTCACATTTTAAGCATTTTTTTTATCGTCCCTTGAGAAGCTCATCGTTCTAAGTGTCTGGTTTATAGTGACTAATGGATTAAACACCCCTGCCCGCCACTAACTAGAGGTGTACAGACTTCTCATTCTGCCACTCAGAACAGTGGAATATTTATGAAAATCCCGTGTTCGTCGGAGTCCAGCACACAGTTACCCCAAGAAAGTTAATGGTAGGCGTTTTAGATGAAGTCCATGTGTGTATGTGGCTACAACACTCAAAAGGATGTGGGGGTGTTTCAAGTATCATCTACTTCAGGTCACAAGTGACATGTTGGGGATGCTGAACCCACTTGGGGACTGAATTGTCAACAGTATTTTAAAAAATTCAGTTAGTCATCTGTATCTAAAAATCTTCGTATGTAAATCTGGATTTCCAGCTTTTCTTTAGAAGTAATCATAAATTTGGCGATACCGGACCTGTACCCTTGCATGGTGCCATCTACTAGTCGCCCCTGAAGTGGCTGTGTACTCCGCAGCTTGCCGTGACCTTATCCAGCCCTCTGTATTCCTCTCAGGTGCCTGGAGGCTTCAAGTTGGAAAACTTTGATTAAGAAGAGATGACATTAAACGAGCGACAAATGATGCTCAAACCTAGTAAAAAGCGAGGTCGCCGTTACTGGAGAAATACAAACCAAGTGTTCTTCCTGGTATGTGAGTTAGTAGATGAAATGGGAAAAGGTAATTTGTGATCATGTTATGGAGCAGTGTTTCTTGGACTCTCAGAGAACTTTCTGAGGCACAGAGTGTTGGTTCTCCAGAGGAGCTGCATCATAGGCCCGCAGGGGCGTTCCCAGGTGATGCTGATGTTGTGTGGTGAGTAGCATGTCACAGAGGGCCATCAGTGGTCAGATAGAGTTTGTTCTTTGTAAGTTTATCAGTTCGAAGGCTTTGGACCACAGATAACAGTGTGCCCAAAAACAGTGGCATAAACTTGAAGGACATTTGTTAACTGATAAAGAAGTCTTTATGTAGGTAGTCTCAGTCTATTTTGGGTGGTTAAGTCATGTCTTCAAGGACCCTCTTTGCTTTTCTTTTTATTCTGCCATTCTTGGCATTTTACCAGTCTCCTCATGGTCACAAGATGGCTGCTGTAGCTCTGGACATCGCATCCTCACATGATAGCATGCAAAACGGAAGCAAGGGAGCGGTAGTGGTGGGGGGCGGGAGTGATCGCAGAAGAGCTCTGTCTTCTCTGTACATCTGTTACCAAGAAGGAAAAGCTTTCTTGGCGACAGTTCCACTAGACTTCATCTTATTGGTCAGAAAAAAATCACGTGTTCACTCCTGGGCCAATCATTGAAAAAGAAGGGGGAGATTGTTGTGATCTGCTTGGACCATTCTTACATCTGCTAGGGCTGGGCACAGTGTCTCATGAGTGTAATTGGTGTTATGCTCTGTTAGCAAGGAAGAAGACTGTTGGAAAGAAAACCAACACTGCCTACTACCGGGCACATCTGAATAACTTCGAGGGGGCCAGCGGTTTGGTTGGAGTTGTACCTTCTGAAGATGCATCTGTGCTTTTGATGACAATAGTATAGGTCCAACAAAAGGTGAGGGGACCAAAGGGGGTGCCATTATGCAGTCGAACTAAAGGCGTGAGAAGGATTTGGACCAAGGAGGTATGAATGTGAAGGAGAGGAAGGCTCTTTATCTTGGGAACGGAGAAAGAGGAGGCAGGGATGACTCGGAGTGTTTGAACTTGGGCCCTGGATGAATGGTATGACCTTGGACAGAAGCAGAGATGTTAGAGGAGAAGCTGGTTTTGAAGGAAAGAGGGGATTTTGGCTATTTTGGTGGATGATTGCCAGAGAGACGTCAAGTAGGCATTTGTACCTGCGCCCTGGAACTCAAGAGAGCTCAGGGCTACAGGACCAAAGGCAGGTCTTCCGGTGTGCAGTACAGCGATGGCAATGGACGTGACCCTTGGTCTTGAGGGTGGGTTGGTGTTCGCTAGTGCAACTTCCCAGTTAGACAGTGATTCAGGAAGTAATGAATGGAACTCAGAAAACTGGGAAGCCCTACTGTACCACTGTAAAGGTGTGTGTGTGTGTTTGCATGATGATGTGTCCTTTCTATCTTAATAGCTGTTTGGAAAGAAAAATTCTTAAAGGGTTGTTATTAAATGGAAATGATGCAAAATTTGCAATAATATAATTTAAAACCCTATCAGCCATTCATGAATTAAAACATCTTTTTATTTGTTTCTAGTGTAGGCCCAACAGTTTCAAATTGGATTTTGTGACATATAATGATGTCATATGTATCTTGGAGAATCTGTTTTCGGTGCAATAAGATAGGATTTTCGCTAAGTAGGCTTATAAATTCAATATATTTTGAGGGTTGGATCCAGCTGTTTCCAAAAAAAAAAAAAACTAAACACAAAAACTTGTTTAAAATATAAGGTGTGGAAGCTTTCATTCACAGTTTGTATGAGCTTTTGACGGGTTTTGTAGTAGATCATTTTATTTCTTTGTTTCCCGTGTTTGTACCCTTAATCTCATGCTTGGGGAGACCATGTTCTCTTAGATATGTTCCATGCTTGAGTAAAACACACCAGGTATTGGAAAATGGTCCTTCTTCTATAACTAACATTCTGCCTTTAATCTTAATTTAATTTTACTTTGTTTATAAAAGAATAACTGGACTGTCAAGACAGTCCGTGAGTTAAACAAATTGACCAGTATCAAGAAGTATTTAGATTTCATTCTAAATACATATTTGAATGATAATAGAGTCATTCTTTTGGAGGAGATAGATTTCAAGCTGGGCCCTTCTGTTCCAAACATTGCAAGTTCAATATGGCCTTTTCTACATTGACTAAATTGTTTCTGCAGAATTATGTTAAATACAGTGATGGGAGTTTTTTAATATTTTAAATCAATGTAGTGGAAGTAAATGTACCACATTGTGAGATTTTCCAGCATTTTCTATAGCTAATTTGTAACGAGCAAGGGATTTTGGTAAATCTGTAAAATAATCAATTTTACACTTTCTTTTAAAAATCTTCTACGTATAGGAAGTAGAAGTCCCAAATGCTGACCTGACGAGAAAACTTGTATGAAATATGTATGATTAGTTGGAAGTGATTTTTTTTGAAAAAAGCATGAGTTAAATCTGGAAATATGGAGGACTTCTAACGCATACTCCGTGCGTCCGTTGGGCCTGTGTCTTTCACGAGACATTCGACTCTCATTATTTGACTTACTTAAATTCTCATAAAAATGTTTAATGGAGGAGTGGTTAAAACTGTTGCTATTAGTGACAAGTCTTTTGATTGCAAGTGGTAAAAAGTCCTCGAACTGAGTTCAATATAAAAGGGATGGTAAGTTTTGTTTCCGGCGTCTCTGGACCCAGAGTCTCAAGGGGTTTTCAGACTTTCCTAGATTAGCCGTGTCCCTTTTGGCTTCTGTATCAGTCAGGCCCCACTCAGGTGGCAGGATGTCCAGGAAGCAGCTCCAAGTCACAGCCCCACCGCTCAGCCTCCCCAAAACGGAGAGGTTCTCTTTCCCGCTTGCTTAGTACTTTCTCTGGATCTAAGGCTCGTTGGATGGACTTGGGTCCCAGGCCGAGGCCCAAAGTCACGTATCCATCTCAGGAATGGCGGTGGCTACTGTCGTCCCCATGGTTCTTCAGCAGAAGAGCAAAATGCGGATGTCGCAGTGAGGGGAAGCAGGTACGGAGCAGGAGGAAAAGTCCATCTAAAGTGCTAAATGAAGCGCCGTGTGACGGTTGTGAAGACTTCTGAGGATTCGGGCCGTCCATGCTGCTGCTGCTGTGTGGACACCAGAAGTAGCCTGTGTTCCTTTAATGCAGATGGCATAGCTATCATTCAGTAAGTGCTTCTTAGGAATGCGCTTCTTGTGAGGGGCGGAGCTGAGACGCGGTGTGCCTTAAGGATCCTCTGGTTCGGTAGGAGAGCGGGTGTGTGTATGTGTGTGCTCATGAAGTGTGTGTGTGTGTGTCGTCGTGTGTACCTAAGGGAGCCATGAAGCCGATCGGTGTAGGCAAAGGTGCTCTGGGAGCAGCAGACTGGTTGAGGAAAAAGGTCCCCGAGGGAATGTGTGTGTCATCGGGTCAGGCTTGGACTGGATGAGGAGGACCTATGGGATTTCGGAGGAGAAGAGAGAGGGGAAGAGGAATTTCAGGCAGGGCTTTCTGCGTGAGCATAACGCCCCGGCCGAGGTCCCGATGGAGGCCTTTGCAGGGGGGTCCCGATGGGACAACCTGTGGGGATGAGTTTGCATCCGTGTGGAAGTTTTCTCTTGTGGGACATGTGGTCGGTTGAGACCAAATTGTGGAGGCACTAGAACATTTGGTGAAAGATCCGAATCTTATTTAGAAGGTACTAGTACAGTGTGTGTGTAGGTACGTTTGTGTATGTACGTGTACGTGTGTTTACGTAGAGGTAGGTGTGGATGACAGTTTGAATGAGGAGGGTGAGCTAATGAGAAGGTCTTTTCAGGACAGTACCTGAGAAGGTTCGAGGGAGAGATTAGAGTCACACAGAGAGAGAGGGATGGAAGGTGGGCATGGTGGTCGGCTGGTGTTGGAATGGAGGCCAGTAAGGGAAAGGGGAGGTAGCCTTGAAATGAAGCTTGCTAACTCTTTCTTTGAGATACTAGGGCAGAAAGAGGAGGTGGCTGAAGATTCAGATGTATAATTTCAGTGGAAAAGATGGTAGGAGGGAGATTGAGGGGAGAGAGAGAGGGAAGGAGAAAGAGAGGGAGGGAGGGAGAGGGGGAGGAGGAGGAGGAGGAGGAGGGGAGAGAGAGAGAGAGAGAGCGAGAGAGAGAAAGAGAGAGAGAGCGAGAGAGCGCGCGCATATGAATGAATGAGAATAGAATGGGCATAGGAGTTGACTGACAAGCCCAAGATGCATCCCTGCCGCCTTCTGCATCATTTCTTATCACTGCTCTTCTCCACCCTTGCTGCGTGTGTCTCACGGCACCGGCCTTCATCTCATCCTTTTATACTTGCTGTTCCCTCTGTCCAGAGATCTTTTTGTCAGCGTTCAGGTCAGTGGTGGATCTTGCCTAGGCAGGAACGAGGGAAGAATAGGAGTCGGGGAAACCAGTGAAGGAGAGATTGAATCGGCTGTTCTCAATCCCAAGTGTTCAGGCTGGCAAAGAAATGGTCCAGAAAAGGCAAGTCTAGTCCATGTGGGCAAAGAATGCGATAGGGTTCGTCTACCAGTAACAGAGGAAAAGAACTTGAGTAGCAATGAGGTAGATAGATGCTCATCTCTCTTTTCCCTAACAAAGTCTAGAGGTAAGTAGTCCAGGGCTGGTCTGGTGGATTCGTAGATGTCTGGAAGTTAAGCTACCTCCAGCTTTCTCAAGTGACCCTTGTCCTCTTAGTTCAAGCTAGGGTACCAGTCATCATCCACGGTCCAACCAGGAGGAGGGAGGAAATGGGATCAAAGGTAAGGGAGGTTCCTAGAAGCTGTCACATGACACTTGCTTATTTCTCACTGGCTCAAACTGAGACACATGGCCACTCCTGTGGCTGGAAGGTGCCCAGCAGATGTAGTCTGTATTGTGCCTGGCCATGTGCCCAGTGAAATACTCAATCGCTGTGGAAGAAGGGTGGGTGGATGAACAGGGACAAGTAGTTAAGCAGGCATGTGTGAGTGAATGATGGGTGAGGTCCAACAAACTCTTCTTGGGTAGCTCTAGGTTTGAAATTTTGTCCACAAACTATAGTGTTTTATTCTGATAAACTTCATTCAATATTTTAGTTTTCCAGAAACAGACTCGCAGATTCAGAGGACAAACTGATGTTTGCCAGATGGGAAGGGGGGTTGGGTGAAAAAGGTGACGGGATTCAGAAGAATAAATTGGTAGTTACAGATAGTCCTGGGGATGCAGATACAGCATAGGGAATGTCGTCAATAATTTGTAATAACTATGGTGCCAGGTGGGAACGAGATGCGTTGGGGGATCACTTTGTAAATTGTGTGAATGTCTGACCACTATGCTGGACACTTGGAACTAATATAAAATATTGAATGTGAACTCTTAATTGACAAATGAAAAATATTCGAGTTTTCATTTGCTCCTTGGAGGGTCCTCTTGGTGGTCCACTGTGATGTCTTTTCAGCCCTTTTTCAATTTGGAGATTTTATTTGGGGCGTGCTCAAAACACCCAAAGACTTATACTCTTCCTCTCAGGAACCGCAAGCCCTATACCCTAATTTTAATTCACTACTTATATTTTAGGCTCCAATTTCTCTTCTTTTCAAAATACCGCTTGAATTTTTGTTCTAGTGATTCTCAAGTCTTAAGTGTTGGTAACAAAAATGGTGAGCACTAGTCGACATGTTCGAAACTAGGTTGTTTTTTTTTTTTTTTTAATCGATGCTTTCCCTTTTGATCAAGCCCAGCTTATCTCTCATTCCTCGTATCCTTACATCCACCCAGTTTTCTTCCTCAGAAACCCGCAGTCCTTTATGCCGCTTCTCCTCACTGCATCCGCCGGCCCCTTGGTAACCCTTGACTTTTCACGTAGCCTCAACGACAAAGCCATGTCACTTGTTCCCAGCATCACCCATCCTCGGTCCTCTTTCCTCTGGCCACGTATTTTGTGTGTCTGCTTTCAATTTAGTCTCATTACTCAACGTTAGGGTAACTG
>NW_006433950.1:4178838-4201253 GCF_000325575.1 Pteropus alecto | reverse complement strand
TTTTTTTTTTTTTACTAAAAATTAATGCTTTGTGAATATACCTGGGCCCTGGCTGCATAATCTTCTTATTCGTCTGTGTTTTCTTTGGTGCATTCTCACAATGGAGAGTCTGCATGTTTTCCAGCATTTCCGAGTCGCCGTCATACCAGCCCTGCCCTCGTTCATAGAGGGGAACTCTGACGTCATCTGCTGTGCGTCACTTACTTGCTGTCCTCACTTGTCTAGGACCCAGCGCGCGCGCTCTCTCTCTCTCTCTCTCTCTGTCTCTGTCTCTCTCTGTCTCTCTCTGTCTCTCTGTCTCTCTCTCTGTCTCTCTCTGTCTCTCTTTGTCTCTCTCTCTCTCTCTCTCTCTCTCTCCATGCCCAAAGAGAGCATTTCTACTCTGGGACAAATCCTCCCGATGGTGTTTACCCATTTCTGATGGTTGGATATTCAGGTTCTCCAGTCGATCTTAAGTTTGTCGAGCGCCACCTCACCTGGCACAGCTTTTGCTGTCTCCTCATTGCCATCCCCATAACATGCTGTATATTTTCATTCGACTCACTTTTTGCCCTTACGTGAATTAATGTGAAAATAAAGACGACCACATATGGAAAATTCTATCACTTTCCAGACATAGAAGAAAATCCTAAAAATAAACGCCGGGGTGGGGGTGGGGGCGGTAAACAGTGTCATTGAAAACTCACTTGCTTGCCCAAGCTCTGCTTTTTGTTTGTTGAAAAAAGGGGGGTTTGTCAGTGTTAGGGAGTGTCGAAGATGGATTAGCACCAAACCGAGACTTTTGCCTCTGATTTTCTCTGGAGGTTTGAAAGGGACAGAGTGACTCTCTCAAGATGTCATGAAATACTCCTTCATTCCACTGCCCCTGTGCCTTACGGAGCAGTGCTTCTCAAACTCGGATGTGCCTACGAGTCCACGGTAGGGCACCCGTCATTACCCATGGTCCCGTCATCATCCAGGGTCTGGATAGAAGGCGGCTCAGCAGGTCTGGGGTGGGCCTCCGAGTTGGCATAGCTGACATGTTCCCAGAGGATGCTGGTGATGCTGGTGCTTCCGGTTCCCGGCCCCCCTTGCAGTTGTCAAGTCTAGAGAAAGGACCATCTACAGTTACACTTCTGCCTGACCCCGTGGACACCTTCTGTAACATCTCTCTGAGCAGCTTCTCAAGGAAGACATCTTTACCTAGGGTCCCTCGTCGTCCCTCCTCAGGCCCTCCTTGGCTGCTGCTTTCCCTCCTCTTTGCAGCCATTGGGACTGTCCTCCCAGAGCTCGGCTTGCTTTTATGACTGTCGTTTTTCCACTTAGTATGTAGATCTTGCTTTCTGCCTTTAGCTGTTCCCACCCTGATACGGTTTGTATCAGTCACCTATTGCCGTGTAACAAATTAAACTTCGTGGCTTAAAACAAAAACATTCGTTCTCATGATTCTGCAAGTCAGCTGTTTAGGCTGAACTCAGCGGGGAAGGTATTCTTCTCTTCGTTGTGTTCCCTTCATTGTGTTTCTAGTCTCCTCCAGGTTGGCTAGGAGGCTTCGCTCCTGGAGGTTGGCTGGCTGTCGGCTGCGTCCCCTCTTTCTCCTGCGTGTAGTCTGTCATCTCTAACATGCTGAGATGTGCACCAGAGCCCTCATGATAGCAGCATTCTGAGAAGTACACAAGAGCCCTTGAGCACAGGCTAAGAAAGGTCACAGTCTTTACATTCTGCTGCCCGAAGCAAGTCAAGATTCAGGGGGAGAGGAAATAGATTCCATTTTTTTTTTTAAAGAGAGGAGCCGCAAAATCACATTACAAAGAGACATAGACACAGGGAGGTATGAAGAATTGTGGCCATTTTTGCAATCTGCCCCAAGGCCTCAAATCTTCATCTCTAACTTGATCTACATGTTGCTGTCCTACGTAGTTGTCGACATGGAATTTTTGTCCTTTAGTGTTTTCTCAGAAACGGTGGTCTTGAAGTCAGCGACTCAGCCCTTATTCACTTTCTTACAAACTATGTTGTAAGAAAATATATTTACGGAGAAGGAGCTGAAGAAGAGGCAGAGCTTCCACTTTCCCAGGTGGCCTAATTTAATGTGAGGCTTCCGCCAGACTGCGAGCCGGATGCTCGGTGTGGTGTGCTGTTGCGCACCCCGCCCCACGGTTGCCTTTGCGGGGGTCTGTCTCACTCATTGATGCCTAAGGGGCATCACTTTGCATTGAGGAGAATCATGAATAAGAGTTTTGTGACTGTCCTTTTTTGCGGGGTTCTGTCTATATCGCTCATTACATATCACGGTATCTTCTTTATGATGATTTACCAGAAAATCTTAGGTTGCTATATCAGGAAGAGCTGAAAAAAATCACTTATCTTATGGGTGCTGTTCATCTTGTTATTCTTGTTTTTTTTGTTGTTGTTTTTCTTTCCGTTGGGTGCCAAGAAACTTGGAGTTTAACATGAAATCCATTTAGTAATTGTCCAAAGCAGGGGGATATAAATTCCTATGTGCTGGTCATCTTGGCTTTGTTATCGTCTTACTATTAACTTTTCTTTGCCTCGATTCTTAGCATTAGCCTTCTTTTTAGAATCAAATATACTTTTAAAAGTCAATCCTGATTCTTTCGTGGAGAAATGCAGGTTACGCGTAAATACTTATAAGTGCAACGAATGTGTTTGTATAGTGTCAAGGGTACTTTTTGTGTCTTTCTACAAGAGAAATTTCCACGTTTAAAAAGTCTGTGTGTTGGGTCAATATTGTAAAGCTATAAAACAAACTCTTACCCTTTCGCCTTTTGGTCTTTTTATAGGGATGAATATAATTCTCAGTTTAAAGCACTTGTTCGAATTTAAGTTCATTATAGAATATTTCCTTCAGAATTATGGAATCTATTGAAATGATGAAAATAGGAAATTTGGTACCCTCCCAAGCCTTTAAATTAATGTTTGAACTCTCTGATCATTTAAAAAGCATGAATTCCTGAAAGTTCACATCGTGCCGTAATCGGCATCCGCGTTCCTTGAGTAAGAGGTGGTTTTAATTTCACGCCAAGACTGGGCTAAGATTAACCTGGCATTGGGGAGGAGTCCATCGGACCGGTGGGCAGGGGGTGACTGGTCCACGCATGCCTCCCAGCGACCCATGACTTGGCTCCTGTGCGGTTGGAAGGCGTTTCTGTGCCCACCTAGGGACTTTGTCCTTTGAGAAAGCGCGGCTGTGCTGGCTTGGGGAAGCCTGCCCAGTGCCCGCATGAGCCTTGCTCGAATTAAGAGAAGCAGTGAACCTCTTGTAAAAGCAGCCGCCTTCTTAGATTGCTTTAACGTGACTCATGGCAACGCAGATGTCCTTCACCATTGTCTCGGGGTCACCCTTTTGTTTAATCAGCTTCCTGAAAAGCGGAAAACTTTATTTTGGTAACTTTGGAAGTCAGCCTGACTCATTCCAACTTAACCTGGTTGTTGGTTCGATGTATCTGAGCTTATTAGACCCAAGAGGTCTAATGGGTTTCAGTGACTCTCTGAATATGGAGACGTTGGCGGGCTGGCAGGTGTGAGGGCGGAGGCCCCTTTGAACCAGTTTCCGCCACTTATGGGCTCTGAGCTCCAGCATGTTCTTGTGCCTCTCAGTGTCCCCGTCTCTAAAATGGGTGTTCAGCTCTAGCCGGTGCCGCACAGTCAGCGGAGCAGGTGAAGTCCCGCCCCACAGATGGCACTTACGTTCTAAGGGCTTCTCCAGCCACCTCCTGCATGGGATCGTTGTACATAATAAACAGGCACACCTCGTAGAGAGTAATAACAGTCTTTACGACATCGGGTAGCTGTAAATATTGATTATAACTCTTTACTAAGCACTTTATTTGTGTTAGCTACTGTCATCATAATATTCTAACTTAGTATTATATTCCTAGCTCAGGTGAATTTCTTAGCACATGGATAGATTGCTGAACGTAGACTATGGGAGAAGAATCTTGCCTCAAAACACCCCCATATTTTAATAGACCTGTTAGGAGGACTTCACGCCTTGAGCATCGGTGGATGGACCTTTCTTTTCTTTTTTTTTTTTTAAGGCCCATTTGCCCCAGATTTATTTATTTTATTTATGAACAAAAATTTTCAATTACAGTTGACATCCAGTATTATATTCGTTTCAGGTGTGTTAAGATCGTGATTAGATCTTTATATAACTTACGAAATGATCACCCTGACGAATCTAGTACCTGTCTGACACCATACATACTAAGCGCCATGTTATTGACTATATTCCCTGTGCTGCACTTCACATTCTCCTGACTCTCGTAACTGCCGATTTGTACCTCTTAACCCCTTCCCCCTCTTCACCCCTCCCATCTGTTCTCTGTACCTATGAGTTTGTTTCTGTTTTGTTTAATTTGTTCTTTAGATTCCACATGTAAGTGAAATGGCAAAATGACGTTTGCCATTCTCTGTCTGGCTTACTCCACTCAGCACAGTACCCTCTAGGTCCAGCCATGTTGTTGCAGATGGCAAGAGTTCCTCCTCTTTTATGGCTGAGTAATATTCCATTTATATACGTAACACCTCTTCTGTTCTCAGTGTATAACTTGAGCAGGATTTCTCATCCTCGGCGGTGTTGATGTTTTGGGCCAGGTAATTCTTTGTGGGGGACCGTCCCGTGCACTGTAGGATGCTTAGCAGCATCCCTGGTCTCTACCCAGCACATGCCAGTAGCACCCCCAGTTATGACGACCAAAAATATCTCTGTAGACATTGCCAAATATCCCCTGGGGGCCAAAATCACCCTAGGTTGAGAGCCACAGAGCTGGAGGAATGATTCGGAAAACTTTCCGATTTTGTCATTTAGAAAGTGCTAACTGGGATGAGTTACTCCTTTGTTACAAAGGGCATCTATCTAAGTATAGGGCACTTATTTCTCTTGGGTCTGTTGGTACTAAAGGGAGCCTCCATCACCGTGCGTCCCTATAAATTGCTAAGAAGGCCAGTGTCTATCGTGAGGGGTAGATGATGGCCACGAAAGGAGGCTTGTGGACCAGGTGCAAGAATCACCTGTCTCATCACCTGCCAACTGTTTTTTTTCTTTCTGTTTGGTCACCTCTTTCTGGTTAGTAAAATGTCTTTAAAATTTACAAAGCTGTGTCATTCTGTGGATTGAGAAGAAAAGATCTGTGTTCATTCATTATAGGGAATAATTGTCCCTGACCTGGGGAATTGGCTCAGTTAGGCCCACCTGTGTCTCAAGGTCCCTGAACTCAGTCACAGAGCTGTCTGGGATGGATTGTCAGAACACCACCAATGACTGGTGCTGTGCAGTGGCTGTCTTAGATTAACAGACAGGATCTACATGCTAAGTATTTATGTGTCTTGTCCCATTTTTTCTGATTTTGTGGGGCCACACTCAACTCAAATCGATTCTTTCATGTGTTTGCTTGTTCCCAGTATATCTGCTGGTTATTGTTATTTTTTTAAGTCGAGTCACATGAATCCCAAGCTCAGAAGTCCTGTCTTCATTCATTCATTCCTTACAGATGGACAGAATGGCTACTGCGTGTGGCATGGGGTGCATAGGATTTTAGGAGACGGTTTTGGCCTTCTGAACTGTGACTTGCGGACGGCGGTGGCCCCGTCTGTTTTGTTCACTGCTCGGTCCCCAGCCCTGAGCCCAGAGTGTAGGAAAATCTCGATAACGTCACTAGTTTTCAGAATTTATGCTAATATTCAGTATCCTTTGCCTAAAGATTTTATAGGCTGATTACTTGACAAATTTTTTTGAATGGTTGACAGCATGTCTTAAGAACGCCTGTGGCAATGGGTTTCAAAGAACGCATTCCAAGAAAATGTGTCGTCTGGTCCAGCGTTTCCCAAGCAGTAAATCTCAAAGCCTACCTGGTCGACCCTTCCCACAGCGGTTTGTCACCGCGTCCCTCCCTCCCCTCTCCACCATGCCTGGAATTCCCAAAGGGAGGGGCGAGTACTGCAGACAATGTCCCCTCTCTGGCTCTGATCAGGGTTTTATTGTCAGGAAATCCCCCTTTTCAGGGACTTCATTGTCTGCATCCTCTAACCGGCCCTCCCCCACCCCCCATCCTCCGGCCAGCCAACAATTTCAAGGCTTTATGGAAATGAAAAGTTGCTCTTCTTCACAAAAAAAAAAAAAAAAAAGATCGGGGGAGATAAAGTGATTAACACTTATTTTGTTCGGGAATCCATCTGAGCTACCCCTCCTCGAACACTCATTTGGCTTGTTGGAAGGGTAATCTCTTTCAGAAACATTGGGCAGAATTGACCAATTCATTATGTATGTAAGTCTGCTTAAGAATGTTTAATTCAGTGAGCGCTCATCTCCTGGCTCCCTAATCTCCTGCCTTGGCGATTCTGTTCTCTTTGAGTCTCTGCAACTCATTTCTCCCCCTGATTATTGAATCTTTCTCTGGACGTTCCAGGCTTTGGTAGAATCTCAATGAATAGATTTTATGAAGGAAACATTCCATACTCTTTCGGTTGGTTGTCGGTGTCGGGATGGTTCTGGGGTAATTAAACTTGAGGAACTACAAATTTAGGCTGAAAAGTATGAGAAATACTTAAGCCGGTGGGAATGTTGGAGCATGTCTTTAGAGGCAGTGGGAAATTCTTGTAAAAAAAATAGCTACGTTGGACAACATGGCAAGTCCTGTAAAGCCAATTCCGGAAGATCTAAACAAAAATAGAGGAATGTTTAGTTCTTCATGGGCAGACCCATACTTTTCCTACTTAAAGATAGGAACGAATAATTCAATTACGGGCATCTTCTGATGGGGGATGCGTGGTGCCTTTTTTTTCAGTTTCTCTGTTGAGTGTACCTGGTGGGTTTCTATTACAGTATTACTGCCCTTACCTATAATGGGGAAGGGAGGGAGTGGGCAAAATGTTAGAAGGTTGTGTGAGTGTGTGTGTGTGTGTGTGTGTGTGTGTGTGTGTGTACACGTACCTGCGTGCATGTCACCTGCCCCAGGTGACCTAGATGGACTCCCCAATATTGAGAAAGTGCAGAGGCAAGAACAGAGGCCAGCCTTTAATTTCTGCCTTTGTGGGTCATGCCTCCCACTACCCCGATGGTGCAGAAGCAACGAGATAAATCCACAAACGCTTGGCAGTAGCCACCGCACTGAAACGAGTGTTTGCCCCTCTAAGAGGTACGCACTGGCAAAGTGCACGCTTCTTAGCAAGTGGCCGGACGCCCCACGTAGAATTCGATATATTACTCTCTTTTGCACGTGCTCCGCCATCTTAGTCACTTAGGTAGGCGCTCCGCACTCCAGATGAGTTTTCTTTCCATTTCCTTTTCAGTAGGAAGGCTTCAGGGACAAGGACAAAGGGAAAAGAATAAAGAAAAACCAACCGCAGTTTATTCATTGCAGATACGTGGCTGATGCCCCTTCCCCAGTCTTCCGCCTTTGCACTCATCAGAAAGAGTCTCGCTTTATTTCATTTACTGTATCTGATCAGTTGCAGTGCGATTAGTACATACAAGGCGTGAAGGGTCAGGTCCTGCGACTTCATCTTTTTAAAAAAGAAACCCCCAATCTTTTTCTCCCCTCAAACGTCTTCTTGCCTTTTAGATTTTTGAAACCAGAGGGCAGAGTTGGGGACTGATGACGAAAGGTTTTGCCTGTCATGCTTCAGAGTTTGCGCATCTTTTAGGCACTTTCCAGACCAGCCCGCACCAAGGGTCATGCTTAGATCGCTGTTGTGGAAAGTGGGAGGAGCCAGTGTGAGGGTAGAGTGCGGGGAGGAGGGGAGGGGTGTGGCCTATTCTTGTCACAAGACTTGGGTCCCTTGAGCCCTCTGTAGGAAGTGGAAGGGCATCGAAGTGTTCATTTCCTTTACGTCCTGTTCGGCAAAGTCTCCCGAAATCTCATTAAGAGACTTTGTGATCATGCACACGTCCCTGGGGTGATTTGAAATCATTTGCATTTACTGCTCCACACATGTAAATCATGGCAATTTTAGGAAGAAAGAATCGCAAACATCTAAAAAATTCATTTGAATTCATTTCTCAAATCCTGACTTTAATACATCCTTTTCTTTCAGGCAGCCTAATTTCTTATCAGACTAATTTTTTAAAAACCGAAATAGACCACTTATAGGCCCTGTTGGATACAGTGAGTTATTAAGTTTCACATCTTCCACGGTTGATTTTTTCTGATGCCATAGTTCAAGATAATGTTTTTTTAATAGAGATTCATAATCGCTTATGACATCTTAATGCCCACAGTGACGTCACTGGTCATGACCAGCTGTGATAAACAGCTCTATACCCTATAAAAATGACAGTCACTAAGCAAAAGGCAGGAAGATGAAACCAGCCCCTCAACCTTAGGAATAACGTTGCAGATCTTGAATGTTAATTTTGAAGAAAACACATGCTTAAATTTAAGTTTATGCCTTCAATTCACAGTCCTTTTATTCTTCCGGGGGAAAAAAAAAAATGTCGAGCAGCTATACTTTAAATGAATTTAATGAACCGCAAAGACTGACGTTTTCACTATAAAAGTCACACTTCATTTAATGAGTAGTTAAATATTGATGCTGTATTAAAATACAGGCAGAATAAAAATGGCACAGTGGGTTTCAGAGCAGGAATTTGGGGTTCTTTGATATTGAAAATTTCATGAACTGAAAAAAAAAAAACAAGGTATTGTTCATCAGAATGTTTTCATAAACAGAAATATTCCGAGGAAATAGCATGTTAGCCCGCAGTGCATAAACCCGTCGCTGAGCTGAGCTAAGCTTTCCTTTTCACTCTGATTCTACGTTGGTGTTTGTCGCCAAAGGACCCCCTGCTGTTAAATGTGGTTCCCATGTTTAATGGGAAGGGTGCTAAGATTATAGCAGTGGGGTCCAGTTTCTTTGAACTGACTGGCTTGCATACCAGAAAAAAAAACACCAAAAACCAAAACAAAACTGTATGTGGTTGACTATCCTAGAAAAATAATTGAGCGGGGTCCGGTGAGTGCTGTTAACTTTTCTCTGCCCACAGCCCTCCAGCGGCTCTCTGATTCATTCACACTGAAAGTCCACACGGAGGCCTGCACGGCCTTGACGTGGTGGCTGCCACGGTCTCGCTGATGTCATCTGCTAGGCCTGGCTCATTGCACGCCCGCCACACACCTGTGCATCTGTCGTCACTGAGAAACTCCAGGCACGTGTCCACCTCAAGGCTTTTGGTTTACTTCTTTCTGCCCCAAACCCTTTTTCTTCAGATATCATTTTTGGGTCTTCCTATCTAAAGCCGAATCCTCTTCCCTTTCCCTGATACTTTCCATCCCCCTTTCTCGGCCTCATTTTTCTCCAGGTGTTTGGTCTTAAAACATACTCTATTTTACTGTCTCCGCCATGCTAGACTGTCACCTTGTGAGGGCAGAGACTTTTGTCTCTTTTCTTCATTGTTTTATCCCTGTTGCCTGAAACCATGCCGGCTATTACACAAGGCGTTCAAGAAGTATTTGCAGAATACACAAATGAATGAAGGAAAGTGTTTTTTGAGGCAAAGGTGGGATTTGCAAGGGAAGTATTCCCCAGGGTAGTTGGAAATGGGGAGTAGAATATCAAGAGGGGTACCTGGAATGTAGATTTGGGTGTGATCTGTGTGAGTAGGATAGGGTGACCAACTCATCCCTGGTATTTAGGGGCGCTACTGGTTTTAGCATGAAAGACCTGTGTCCTGGGAACCCCCTTAGTCTCGGGCAACCTTGGATGCTCGGTCATCCTATGAACAGAGAGCATCCTTGCAGCTCATGGAGTTTGCAGGAGGACAGAGCTGGCAAACCCACGTGTGGACACCAGGCAGATGGTACACTACTGCAGCTGACCTGCAGGGGGTGTGGTGAGCAGAACCTTGGCTCCTTTAAAGGATGGTTGCAACTGTGCTCTCTGACCCCCAGTAGCTCTAGGGAATTGTAGGCCAGTGTTGTCTGAGCACCCCATTTTTCAAGGGGAACCAGAAATTTTGACTCTGATATTTTTCAGTTTTTTAAAAATGTCGGCAACTCACCTGAAACTGTTGAAGGGTCGGTCACTTGTGGCCTATGGGCTGTTGCTGGGCCACCTCTGCTGAAGTAGAGCTAGACTTTCCAGTTTGTCCGGAGACAAGGCCCGTGCACCTGGATTCTAAGTGCTAAATCAAGCACTTAGTTACTAAATGTCCTCATCGTTTGAAGAAAAGAAAGATCATTGTTAGCTGTAGGTAAACGTTTTTGTGTAACTGACATGGAATGATATTCACATTGGTGGAATATTTCCAAGAACTATTCCAAGCAGTTTGCATGTATTAATAAATTTCCTTCTCAACAACTCTGTGAGGTAAGTACCTCATAAATGTAAAGCATGTAAATGTCATCATTTACAGATGATGAAATAGAGGCATGGCTAGATTAAACAGCTCACTTAAGGTCATAGGCTAGGAGGTGGTAGATCAACAGCCTGGCTCGCGTTCCTTACCCCGCGCTTCTCAGATTTTAATGTATATCATCGGAATCACCTGGAGCGCTTGTTAGAATCCAGAATGCTGGGCCCCACACCCAGAGTTTCTGAATCAGTTGGTCTGGGATGGGGTCCGAGAATTTGCAAACGAACTCCCAGGTTGTGATGGTGCTGCTCTCTGGGGATCTCAGTTTGAGCACCACTACTCTGAACCACCCCAAGACTTCTGAAGGGCCGCGGGACCTTTGGAGAGAGTGTACTTGTATCCATTGGAGCTGTGTACACACAGCTGATCTCTGCTGTCGTACTTGATTACGCTAGTCGTTAGTGTCTTCTGCATAGTGAGCCATTAGACAAGTGCGAAACTTATTTAATAAGCATAAAATTGGTTCTATGTAAAATGAAGCACTTCCTGGACCCCTATAGTCTTAGATAGCTTAAGTTTCTTTTCAGCTGAATACTGAAGAGCTCTGTACTTTCAAACATCTGGCAGGGATACAAGATAACCCTAGGATGAGTTGGTATAGGACTGGAGGAAGCCACAGGTGGTGAGCTTCCACCATTGCTACGACGTGATTTGATTTTTAGCCACAAAGACATGTCATTAAAGCATATTGAATTCCAGAGAAAGCATTTCATTTCTTTTTCCCTTTCAAGCCTCTCTTACTGTATCAATGAGAAAAATCTCAGTTTGGTGCCAGTATATCTTTATCACCTAATGCTTGCTTAACTCTTTTTTTCTACAGAGACATTGAGAGAGGGAGAAGCAAAGGCAGATGGAGGGAAGGAGAGACAGGAGCCCAGGCAGTGAGGGGGAGGGATGGAGGGAGGGGAGAGAATGCAGGACTCAGTTACAAATCCTCCCGTAGTTAGTAGTTTGCTAGAATTAAATAGATGACTTTGCTGTTGTATTTATTTTGGTGGTTATATTCAGTTTATGACAAGGAATACTTGTTTTCCACTTATGATATAAAATTTTTTGTTAATAAAAAAACGATTGTTTTTATTCAGATGACTGAATTGAAAGAGAAATAAAAGTTCACAATACCTTTTCCATAATTTCCAAATTCTAAAATTCCAGAAAAACAAAGTTTTTTAAAAAACAAGTTTATGGCAACACATTTGTAGCAAAACCTGAACTGAACTCCTGTGAGCCTGTTTTTGTTCTGTATTTATGTCCCTTTGTGTGATATTCAGACATTTTGCTGCAGAAATACCTGTGTGTTTAATTATGGGGCGCTGTCCCAGGCCACTAGAGGTATTATGTAATAGATGGAATATGTACTATATTACTTTTCTAAATTTTAAAAACTCTCGACTGTAAAGTACATCTGTCCCCAAGATTTTAGCTAAAGAGGAATGTGGACCCACTTTAAATGGCAAATTTCATCAAGTTGGTATACAAATCATTGAAGTTTGGCAGACACTGATCTAGAGGCAAGAGCCAAAATTTGAGGTGAGTATATTAACGTGAACAGCACAAACGTAACATCTAACAGACTTTCTCAGCTTTTGCTCACTATTAACACTTGCCAGTGGTTGTATCTCTTTGTTATAACTGTATTTTGCCTAAGATAACGTGCTGGTCCTGCTGCTTCATGTGCTCTTTTAAAGCTTCTCACGAAAAGTTATAATATAATAAATTATACTACTTTTTTTTTTTTTGGAAAACTGAAGGCATTCCACCAAGAGCCACTTTTTAAATGGATTTAAGAGAGACTGTCTCAGGAACTTTTTTTTTAAAATGCACTAATTACAGATCTGCTTTTTATGTTTGAATCTTATATACCAGTACTTCATGAAATTGGCCCTATCTGGCATGTTTATATTCCAGTTTCGTTGGCCATTGGAGTATTGTATTTGTAAGTCATGTTACGACTTCTTACTGAGTAAGAAGTGATGGCTGGTGGTTACACCTGTCTTCTCTGCAACAAATGGCTGATTGCCAACCATCACATCCCTTTCTAATTTTGCTCAGCTAGGATTCACTTCTTTCACCCAGTCTGATCCATCAGAGGGGCGGAGGAGGGAGAGAAGAAAGACTCAGATGCTCATGAAGAGAGACAGTGAGGGGTGGCTGCGGGCGGCCCAGCTCAGGGAGCGGGCACGTATCACTCGGTTCCATGATAACTACCTACCTACCTGACAGTAAGACGGAATCTTAAGGTAAGGGCGGCTGATGATCCTCATGGGCCAGCCGACACTGTGTTTTATCAGTTTGTGTGGTGGACGAACTCGCCCTTATATTTCCAGAGTAAAGACGATGAAAGCAGGCGGGAATGAGGGGGTGTAGAGTTCAGTGTGACACGCATGCGCAAACGAAGGTTTCGTGGCCTCTCAACAGTTTGGAGCCTCCAAAACATTTGCAGATAAGACGGTTTGGCCCATTCATCTGCCAAAGACATTTAGTGTGAGCAAGCATTGGTTTTGTGTGCCTGGGGTGGTCCCGTTTCTCTTTGATCTCCTTGACAGTAGGTGTCCCAAAAGTCGCCCTCACTTCGAGGGAGGATTTCCTGATAAGTGACATTTTGCCATTTTGTATTTTCTTGCCGCTTCTAAATCTGGGCTCATGAGTCATTGTCCTTTGTGTTTACAATCAAGTACACATTTTGGTAGAAATTGAAATGATTTATTCAACCACAGAATATGAATGATCATTGAACTATGATTGAAATCAGAAACATCCTTTCTATCATGGATGAGAATGTTTGGAAAAGCTTGAAATCTGTGAGAAATAATACCAAGTAGAGTAGATTTTTTTAAAATTTATGTTGTTCAGATGGATGGACATTAAGCCCCCATTTCTAAATTAATGTAAGCTACTGTCTATCTCTGTGCCATACAGTATTTTTAGTATTGCATTTTATCAAAGTAAATGTAGATATTTGAGAAATATGTTGCTGACAATTCTTGTAAATATTAGAATTCTGTGTGGGAATATTGATATTAAAGCTGTGTTAGGACTGATACCATTAGCAGCAATATAGAGAAGATGTTTTATTAAATACTAATTTCATCTGTTATTTAACAAGTAGCCAGCTTTGAACACATTAATCTCTCTTTTTAATTCAAGGTTGATGGTCTGGGTCTTACATATTGTATCCCTGAATAGGCCATTCAATAACTATGCAAAATATCTATTTCTCCCATGGGTATTTGTGCTTTGATATATTCTGATCCTTATTAAATTTAAACAGGATCAAATTTATACAGCTCTGGCAGAGATTTATTAAAACACACTGAACGGACAGCTTGTGGGAGAGCAGTGCACTGTAATAACATATGCCTTTTACCAGAGAATAGTAATTATTGAGAATCAAATAAATCTGTAGGAGGTTAAGTATATATGGAAAAGATATCGATGCAGTTCTTCAAAACTAGCCTGGAATATTATTTGAAGATGTGTTACTGTGCAAAGTAACAAACCTCATTATTTTAGATTCTAAATATTTAGCAATATTTGAAATGCAGGTTGAGACAGATGTTTTAAATTCCAAAAGCGGGGGGTAGGAGGGGGGGACTCAGCATTATCAGAGGTGTTACATGTGTTTAGCATACTCCATCTGTAGAGGCACCTGTTTTTCACTTTGCCCTACTTTTTATTAAATAAAATTGAAAGCACATGTATTACAGAGACTTTTTTTTTGAAAGCAGAAATTTGTGTCCCCCTTTACTTGGGGGTTTGGGAGAGGGATCACAGATGGACTAAACAGAAACTTTTTTCCTACTCATAATAGTTTATATTTTTAAAAGTATCATTTTGTTCTACTTTTGCATTTTACTGTATATTTTCAAAGTGGTCTTGGTATGTTTAATCTGATTGAAAAGACTGCAGTGTCCCCAATTTATTAATTTTCTTGGTGTGGTGTCAGTGTAGAGGACAGTTAGGATTTTAAATACTGAACTTGTAGAGAAATACATGTAGTCTATCCCTTCATAAATTGTTCAATATGTTACACTTGTCATTATTAGTTTTTCTCTTCTATTTATAGACACTCCTGGGGGCTGGCCAGGGTACCACCAAGGAGAAGGGAGCTGTCAGTGTGGCAAAGGGTTTTGCCACAACAAACCATCCTGGCTTTGCCATTCCATTCTTCCCACGTTTGAATTTCTTTCTCTGCCAAATAATTCTTTCTAGTATAAATGGCAGAGGTATAGGTGTAGGTGGGCCACTTTTTTCTCCTAATCAAAATCATTGGGTGTCAGGTGAGACTAGACCAAAGTGTCTGGAACCAGTCTCTGAGTGCTGGTTTCTAGAGCGAGAGAGTTAAGACACTCCTTGTAATTCTCCAGTTCGACTCTAGCCTGGACTGGGCCTGGGTAAGGGATAGTTAGGGCAGGGGGTAGGAAATCTGTTTTCTGCTCTGTATTTAGGGTGTGTAACCTAATTCTTGTACTTAGTATACCTTAACACATAATTTGTATGTGTATGTGTTGTGCACACACGTGCGCGTGTAGTTTTATAGGAAAATCACTATTTATGCATTTTGTAGTATTATGTTGGGTCATATTTAATTATGTTTACATGCTGCTCTAGATAGGTACTCTAGAAATTATTTTTAGGTGTCATGGTACATCGTGTGTGTGTGTGTGTGGGGGGGTCAGATTTATCGTGGGGTCAGATTTATCAATACATTATTTACATGTACTAAAATTCGCCAGTTTTGTTCTGATAAATATGTACAGTCGTGACAACTTCCACTATGATGTAAAATGCTTCTATCACCTCAAGACGTTTCCCTTTGCCTCATCGCACAGCGTAGCCCCAACCACTGATCTGCTCTGTCTGCATGATGTTTATGATATGCATTATGTTTAAGGCAACTAAGTTAAACTAGTAAGTATGTAAATGTTTAGATATATCCACATTGCTAAATCTTATGGTTAGCATATACATTTTAATTTTTTCATTTTTTCTTGCCACATTTTGGCAATGTTGAGTCATTATCAGAAAGAGGAAATGTCAGAAATTTGAGTGAAGTTTATATCAGTTATAGTGAAAAAGATTTTTAAATACCCCAGATTATTTGTTACTTAGGAAAATAAGTATAATTGGCTCACTTGCCAATTTTTCTCCTTCATTGTTGCTGATGAATGAGAAAGATTATTCTAAAAGCATGCAAGTGATGCATCCAGGTCTTTTTCTCCTGCAATTAAAATTTTTTGTTTCTATTTCATCTTATTTTTATATGGGGAAAATAATGTAATTTTTCTTTTATAGTGTTAGATCCACGGGGCTATATAGACTTAGTTTCTGATATTTGAAAATGGATAAAAATATTAAATGAGATGATTTTTAATTCAACTGTATTGATAATCTTTGTTCGGTTGGGTATCTGAAATTTGAAAGTTATTTTACATTTGAGGTCATCTGCAATCTCAAGATTTTGGACCAGATGAAGTCAGTTTTGAAATACATAATTCTCTGAGGTTTTTTTTTTTTTTTTTAAAAAACGAATATATACGTGTGTATTTGATTTATGTGTGTGGATGCAGATTCACATGCATATGAATTATAAATGGGAAAGAAAAGAGGAAAACGTAGAGTGGTCCTGCTGGTGATATTTTAGACTCATTGGTTCAGAAGATCGATTGTAAAGATAAATGAAATAGAAAACATTCTAGATTTTGATCAGACCATGGTGAACAGTGAAGAAGATGAAAAGCCAAGTAACGCTTTTTGTTTCAGGTACCCTTGATACGAAGAAAAATACCCAAAGAAGGACAAAAAGAAAAAAAATCCACTTCTTCTATTCTTCTGTTTTACGTCCTTCAAATTTAGGGAGCAGCGTGAGCCCCTGGTTTCCCAAATGCCAAGCTCTTACATCCTTTGCAGGAATGAGGGTGTGTTTTCCGTGTTTTCGAGTTGTCAGAACTTTTTGTTTGCACCTGGTGTTACACTTGATCACTGAATAATTGAGTGATAATGACTGTTATTTTTAAACTAAAGTATAACATCAGGGGAGGCTGAGAAACACAGAACGCCCAACATCCCAAAGGGAGTAGGGAGAATATTTCTAAGTGTCAAGCATGAAAAAAGTGCCGAAAGTATGTGCAGTCAGCTATGCAAACTCAGAACAGGAGTCACGGAATAATTTGTTCTGCAGCTCAACAAAAACCCTCTTTTTTTTTTTTTAATTTCAAAAGGATGAAAATTCAGAGAAAAATTGGTAGAATTTGGACCCCAGTGGGCTGGGATTCGGAAATGCTCACATCTAGACAAACGCAATTATTCAGCACCAAGGACAGGGGCAAAGCATGCCTCTCCCCACCTAAAACAAAATGTTTTGGTAGGTTCTTTATAGCTATGCTTGTAAGCGATCCATTTGCTTCATTCATTCATTCATTGCCTGTTAAGTATCTACCGTGGGACAAAACAAGCTTTGCTCTCATGGGACTTGTATTCTCTTGGGTTCTTTTATAAAGTTATATGTTCTTTCTGGTTTTGTAAGGCTTTCTTCTTCCTCCGAGGTCATTCCTATCTCCCATATAAATATCTTTTCTTAGATTTTGAACCTACTGGTCTTCTTCCAATATACTTATCCTACCACAGTCTTTGCAAGCCTTCTGTCTATTTCTGGTTCTACTGAACTTTCTAGAACCATGCTTAGCTTTTATAATGATGTTGAGAAAACAATACCTATTTTTTCTCATTTTGAAATGGCTGTTTGAAAGATGGATAAAGTGTGCTGTGAGTAGTTTAATAGTTAAGTACCAGTCGGGTTCTTGCACGAAGCCAGCCATGTGGAGGTAAATCTGTAAGCATTGTCTCTTTATGGCTGAGGTGACACCCAAAATCACAAGGGTAGACCTACGATGTTTAACAAAAAAGATATCTATTTAAGCCTCAATAATTTGAAATTTGTTAAGCTTGTATATTTGACAGGCAGTCTCATAGTGGAGAAATACGGTTTTGGAGCCTAATAACTCTGGGGTTGACTCCTGCAATTGCCATTTATTGGCTTTATGCGTTTGTTTACATCATTTAATATTTCCGAACCCTGATTTCTTCAGGAATAAGGAGCTAGGATACCTACCTCAGGCCCATGATAAGGTTAACGTATGTAAAGCATCTAGGAAAATATGTGTACATCCCCTGTCCTCCTTCTAAGTATTTTTAGTGAATCAAACGAGTAGCGAAATTCCCATTATTTTTAAAAGTTCTGCACTCTAGGTTTTTCAATTTTAGATTGGCTTTTCCATCCCAATTCTAGGTCACTGTGCTTTTACTCAGTAGAGTTAGTTTTAGAACCAGAATAGAAGCAACACAGAAAAATCATGTTACTTTTTTTTTTGAAAAAGAACTAACATTTACTGTACCCTCCTAGTGTCTTAGGTATTCTGCTAGGAGCTTTGCATATATTATCCTGTTTTCACTACAAGAGAAATAGTTTTCAGTGTATTTTCAATTTCTGTCTCGTCTAGATGTCTGTAATTTTCACTCATGCCTTTACCTTTGCAACGATTTTAGTTATGTGACTGTTCTTTTTTTTTTGAAAAAGAACTAACATTTACTGTACCCTCCTAGTGTCTTAGGTATTCTGCTAGGAGCTTTGCATATATTATCCTATTTTCACTACAAGAGAAATAGTTTTCAGTGTATTTTCAATTTCTGTCTCGTCTAGATGTCTGTAATTTTCACTCATGCCTTTACCCTTGCAACGATTTTAGTTACGTGACTGGGAGTATAGGCCTGGTCTTAGATATTTTTATACATTAACTACATTGTGATGAATATGCCGCGTATCTCCAGTTATGACACAGAGTGATTCTGGAGCACAGAGGTAGCGCTGCATTTCGTTGATTGGAGGATGGTGTTGCCCATTGCGATGGCTCAGGTGGGCACGAGAGAAAATGGAGAACCAGTCGCCTCTGCTACAGCACATGTCCTTAATAGCATTCTCTGGGTTTGGGCTGTGATTTATTCAGCCTTTCGTGCTGGTATTTCCACCTCTTTTTTCTTAAGCCCTTCAAAGAATCCGTTGCTGTCTTGTCTGCGTTTTCGTGGTTCTTTCCTTGTGATCCACTGCTACGGTACCCAAGGGGATATTATGGACATACATAGGTTTTGGAATTGCGAGAAGAAAATCGATAAACTTTCGGATCTTAAGTGGTGGTCTGTGTTCTTTTTGCTCACCTGGCTCACACCGTGTGCTCTGGTTCCTTCCTTTATGTCCATGTTGAAGTTATCCTTCTCCCTGCATTCATGATGCTTAAGCCGTATCGGCTTTCCCTTTTTACCCTTTTTACTGCCAGGCACATTCCTAAGGCAGGGCTTCTCCACTTGTCCTTTCTTCTGCAAGGAATGCTTCCCCCAACTCTTGGTCAGGCCAGCTTCTTATCATTTATTTCTCAGCTCAAAATGTCACCTCCTCTGAGAAGCCTCTCTATTCCCTTTCTCAAAAGTATCCTTCCCACCCCGGTATTTGAAGTCGCATAATCTTATTTTCTTCATCTGAGGTTCTTATGCATTGTCATCTCTCTTTGTCTGTCCCCACTCATCAGGGTCAAGGACCTTGGTCTCTTTTGTTGCTAACTGCATCTTAAGCACAAAGAATAGTACCTGGCGTATAATAATAAACATTGCATTTGTGGTATAAATTGACATTGAGCATTGACTCTGGGTAAATAGAAAAGCAGAGGCTCACGATGGTTGACATATCCCTGGAGTAAAGTTCTGGGTTACAGAACATTTTGGGTTGGAATCATTTTGAGGGAGTGAAACATAATCCGTCAGCTTTGTAGTTTTTCCTTAAAAAATCTTCCCTGGCACTTGGGCAACTACTTCTGAGACACGTTTTTATCCCTTTAATTCAGTTGAAAGAAAATCTATTTAAGCCAATATTTCTGTGTCTTTTCCAGAATGTGTCCTGATTTCTGGGGTGTGGTAAAAAATATCTTACTCTTGTCATGGTCAGCCTATCTTAAAGATGAACCACCAGACACAAACAAAAGCCACAGGGATCGTCAGTTTCCACATATTATCTCACATTCGATATTATCTCACTTTAGGAGGGAGGTTTATTAACACTTTTTTAAAATGTTTGGCATTAGCTGTAGTGTTTGGTTTTAAGTATTCTTTGAAATTATAAAGTCAAACACGGTTTTATGCTGAATTTTTTTAAAAGTACACTACGTTTTTAAAGCCACGGACTAATCGTTTTCACATTTCTTAAGACCTTAAGACACACTCTTCCAACTGATGCTGGGGTCCTTTGTGTTTTCTTGGAATAGTTCTTACTTTTCTAGAACTCTTTGGGTTACTCAGAGTTCTCGTGTTCATTCTTTCAAAAAAACATACATCATGAAAAATGCAGACCTGTATTTTATGAAGAAGGGCATGTGTGATAGGAGAAACAGAACATCCAAATCTGTGAATGCTTCGCCACCCCTTCAAATTTACTTTGAAATATCTCATACTCATGGTTCTTTCCTATTACAGATACCTTTACATTCATTTTTCTATTGTAGTGGCCTGAATTCAGAGCTTCTCATAGGATGCACTTGTTCTGATTAGTTATAATTCATAATCTGTTGATGCTCAGATGGCCGCAGCGTGACCTGTGGGTATCTCCTTAAACTTCTCTGTGGCTCTCTCGGCATCACCCAGACGCTCCTGAAAGCACTTCTGTTTTCTGAGAACCACGGGAGGTTCCAGTTGATCTTGATGCTCTTCAGTCCGGACACGTGGAATCAGCTTTTCTCCAAGGACTTCTGATTCCTTTTAGCAGAGAATAGTATTAAGTGTCTAAAATTTGGACACTGTTCCATTCAAGTGCCTCTGGAAGGAAGACTCCCCTGTTAGGTCATTTTAGGAAGAGAGCTGAAAAGATAACTTTTTGTTAAAGTCATGAGTTCAAATAGCTATTTCCAATTTCAATCCAGCAATACTAAATTCATTTTTTTTTTCTAATATAAACTTTTATATATATGTCTGCTCAATATACCTACTCTAAATTTTTAAGGCCTTCATCCTAAGTATTACTTTTATTCCTTTCTCTTTAGTATTTTATGTCTTGTCCATCATTTCATCGTAATCACTCTATGGACACAAATATTTTGAGATTCTCCATGCTTGTCATAAGAGAAGAGGGAAAGACAGGTAAAAAAGGACTTTGCATTTCCACTTGGAAGCGGCTTCATTTTTAGCGGGGCTTAGATTTCTCTTGGAAATGCAACAGATATTTTTTGAGGTTCAGGGGAAGAAGGTAGGTTTCATCGCTGATTTTGTGCTGGCAAGCTCCATCTTCATCACTACCGGCAGCAAATATCTCTGGTTTCTGGGTGGGGTGGGACTGGGGGTCCTTTTAGATTTCATCTTGCAAATACCACGACTCAACATTATGGCATCAGCTTGAGAACCAGTGCTGTGGACCTTAAACCTACGACTTGCCAATTCAGATTTAAAGGTTAATTAGTAGAACTGCTAATGTCAAACGTTATATTCAATACATAATACGATGATATGCTAAAAGTCTGTTTGTTTTAACCAGTACTTAGCAGTTAACGTGTTTGTATGTACTTCAGCATTATGAGTGTTTGTGTGTGCACATGTACACACACATCCACATTAGGCCACATCGCATTATCTGGAGCAATTGAGAGTGAGTACGTGTGATTGGCAAGTGTGAAATTGAATTTAATATGAGATTTTCTGTCTTAGGTAAAATGTTTGAAAGAATGTTGATAGCGAAAAGCTGTTTAGCTTGGGAAAAAAATGGCTTATGTGTTTTGGAGCAAGAGGTCTGAATGTTAAAATTTCATTTAAATGGCAAAACACTTTCAGAACTACACTGAAAAATTTGGTTTTAGTGGGAAAACTTTAATTTGCCTATAGCATGAGGTACAAGTTATTAATTGCACCAAAGAGAACATACTAATTAAAAGGTTCATGTACAGTTGTCGGGGGTTACCAGCGCACACCGACAGACTTGGAATAGAAACTAATTATATTTTGTTCTCTAAAAGGAGTATTTTTACCCACTAATCTAAGATACCTTATTATAGTACTATTTTTTCTTAGCTTGGGAAGAAATCTTTTGGATGTTCTTTGTAATAAAACTGCAATGACAAGCATTCAGACCCCACAATGAAGCTATATAAATAGCTTTACTTGCACCATTAGCTTCAAGCATAGTTATAGAGATAATTCCAAGTAAACATTTATTCATATTTGCCGCTTAGAGGAAAGACACACAAAGTGGAACACCCTAAACTTTATTATCCTAGGTTGAAAGAACATGGCAAAACTGGAATTTCTGGAAATACTCTAATGCTTCTTTTCGAATTACTTTATCAACAGCAGTCATTTTTGATTGTTAGTGCTATTCAGTCTTTTATTGCATTTTAACCTTAATCGTTACGTATGTAATACATATACGTATATATAACTGTACGTGTGAATTTAAATTATGAAATGTATTTTACGAACAATTATATAAATAATGAATACGCCTAAAGAATAATGATATAGCAATCACGTACTCGCCCAGCGACCAACGAAACTGAGTTATCAATAATGTCGAAGCCCCCCGTGTCCTTCCCGGTTGCCACTCCCTCCATCCCCACCCCCAGAAGTATTCGCCTGTCTGCATTTTATATTTATCATGTCCTTGCTTTTTAAAATAGTTTTACCAGACATCTAGTTAAACACTATATTGTCCAATTTCGCGTCTTTCCGATTTCTTTAATAAATGGAGTTATATCGGACATTTTCTTTTCTGACTTGCTCCCCCTCCCCTATTATTTTTCTGATATTCATCTAAGTTGATGCACTTGGCTGTATTTCTTTTGCTCACTCCTGTGCACTATTCCATTGTAAGGACATACCATTTCTGTTGGTGGACGTTCGTTACCAACATTTTGTTGTTCTGAGTGATATCCTGCAGACATCCTGGTGTCTCTACCCCAGTGCGACATGCAGGAGTTCCTGTCATGTGTTCACTTAGGCGTGGCACTTGGATTTGGGGTAAGGTATGTGCTTGACT
>NW_006433950.1:4169242-4178796 GCF_000325575.1 Pteropus alecto | reverse complement strand
ATGGTTGTACTTATACATACTCCTGCCCAGAATGTATCTGTGTTTAACTTCCCCTCCAGATCTGGCTTCGTCATCATGTCTCCCGATAATTGTATGGCTAATTGATTCTCTAAATCAAAGGGTAACTTTTATGATGGAAACTTATAGGAGTTCTGCTATGAATAGTGTATGTCTTAGCTTACAATGCTTAGTCAAAACCGCTCAGTATTTTTGATCAAATATTAAACGTGTTCACTAATCAAACGGAAACTCATTATAACGTTGTAGTTACGCAAACTCTAGAGCTACCTTGTGACATAGCTGAGTCATTCGATTTACGTTTTCTCCTTCCTGAGCTTTCTTCTGCCACCTAACATGAGTGGAAGTCATTTTCAAATAATACAATATAGGTATGAGAAAGAAAGAAAAAAGATAGTATTGAGCCCTAGTAAAACGTAATTAAGATCATAGGCAAACTAAAAATTATTTAATTATTTCAGTTCTCAGTATGTAACTTCTGGACTTCAGTATGAGTTCTGAACTAATTGATATATAGGTTATCTATGGCATTCATTCGCTCGATCAATATGGAAAGTAGTTGGGTATATATCATTTTCCTTAAAAATAGTTTTTGACATAATATTTTCCTAAGTATTCTTTCCTTGTTTGTGGCTTATTCTGCTTACTGAAATACATTTGAACAAGTGTAAATTCCGAAATGCATTCTTCAGCGACCCCTTTCGGGCTCACCCTTCTAAACCATCATGGAAGCACGTCGATGGCCAGGCAGGTGGAGAAATCACCTTCAAGGTCACTCAGCTCACAGCAGTTCCTCCAAGCCTCTCGTTTTGCTTTCTAAACTCAGATTTTGCATTCTTTCACATAGTACCTCTGCGAGCATACAAAAGTCATTCCTTCCTCTCCCCCGATTCTTTGAGTAATTTGATTTTCTGGGAAACTATCAACTTTATTCAGGAACTTTGAAAGATTTTAATGTACTTCTTAGGTGTCTGTGTACCCTTGTTAAAAAAGTGAGGTGCCACACATTTTAACATGAAATATGAACTACACGGGTCCCATTACCTTGAGGGTCATCCTGCTTTGTCAGAAACCTTGAATAGTTGGAGCAGGATTCATGTCTCTGTGGGTGACTCTGAGCAAGGTTTCCAGGTATTTGAATGCATTAGCCTCCAATGATAATCTCCTCTGAGAATCTGACTCAAACAATACTGCATTATAAATGCTAGCTCCTCTTAGGAGAAGTAAATTTAGAAGGACATTCTAAGGAGAGTCAGAGTTCTAAGGACGAGATTGTTAATGTGTGATTTAATCACGTTTTTGAATCTTTAAAATCATTATAAATGGTATCCCTCCCACCCCAACAATTTCCTCCTCCTTGGTAAGAATCCTCCTGCCTGAACCTTGCCTGCAGCCTGTAAAGGATCCTGATTACTTCATGAACTTGACCGGTATGCTTGTCTTGATGAGCATCTCGTGGTAGGGGGCTGGCCACCGTGACCCTGTGGTGGGTTATAGCACTGTTCTAGAACTCTCCTACTTTAAAAGAAAGACCGAGAATCCACGAAGCCCTTGCATCGTACACTGCAGCCTGTTTATAATTAATGTGTCTGCGGTCTAATCAGATATGTTACTCAGTGGGTTGGGTCAAGATGAAAGCAATGATGACCCTGTTTTGAAATCTTACCTTCTTTGTTTTCTCTCCTTTCTTCACCTTGGACTTGGCTTCTACCTGTTCGGGAAAATGCTCCTATTGGTTCTTGTCTTTTAGGCCCTTGAGGAATAAAGCTTGAGCATTTTGTGTGTTTCAGGCAGGTGCCTAGTGAGACTTGAAACTAAGGGGTGCTTTGTGCATCATTTTTAGCCCAAGAAGAGTTTTCATTGAACCTCTCCCCAAATTCTTGGATGCAGATAAAATAGGCTTACAGTTTCTTATCAAGACCCTTCTTATATAATGATTTTAATTTTAACTAAGAGTATCAATTCAGGGCTAAGTTAATAAAATTCATCATCAAGATTTCAAATAGGTTTAGATAAAAATCGAGACTTTCCTAGAGATCCTTAATTCCTGTGGTATAAAATGGTTAGCTCGTTGAATGTGATTCGGACTGTTTTGCATTCTCCAGGAGCAACTTGGGGCTTACCCATGACACCGATCCCTGGATGACAAAACAGTATGTGATTTTCGGGGCAAAATCCAGGCATCAGCTTCCTGAAAACCCAATCTAGTTACGTTGTCGAGCATGACGTGCAATTATTTCTACGCTTCCAAATCGTCGATCGATTTGTTTAATGCTTAGTGTGGAGACTCTGGCATTTAGAGTTTATTATAACTAACAAAACGAGCCAACAAGTAATCCCTCTGACGAAATGGATTCGCCAGATGATCATTGTCATTTGAATGAAAGGTTAATCAAAATCAGAACTATTGGTGGCGTAGGGGAGTCATTAAATCTTAAGCACCTTGGTGACCACAATGAGAGTAGCAAAATGGGACGACACAGGGGTCCTGGTCTCCTCACTCGACCTCCACGACGTTGCGTCTTTCAGAGTTTCTCTCCTTCTAGTGTGTCACCGGGGACGGCCGTTCCCCGGGGCCTCTCTGTTTCCCTAGACTGGGTCCCTCGCCTCGCTTTTCCGTGCTTGATCCTTCACTCGTCTACCCCGGTAGGTGTTTCAGAGCCTCTCTTATTTCATCGGTGAAACCAACTGCATCTCTGCCATGCTTTGACTCGCACCTGTGCTTGGCAATGTCCCACGAGCAGGAGAGGACGTCGACATGACCACGCTCTCCCGTGGATGTGTGTGTGTGCGGGGCCGTGGCTGCCACACACAGTTCTCATTTCTCTTCGTGTTGGAGCCTGAGCTTCTTTATACTGGGCTTTTTCCTCTTTTCCCAGCAACGAAAATTGTTGCACCACTAAAAATGGTCGGCGTGTGTTGCCATAATTTTCAGTGTTGCTGAAAAAAAAAAACTACTTAATCCTGGGTTTCCATGACCTATTATTTATTAAATAAGCTCATCACATGCTGTCGTGAATTGGAAAGTGGTGGTTCTGTTGGAGAACAAATAGCAGAGTATGACTGCTCGATGTTGAAAACAACAACAAAGCAGGCTTTGGAGCGATGTGTCATTATCGGACACGTTTGTTCTTGGACTACTGTTTCATCGTATCGAAACTGGTTCATTTACACATGTGTGTCGTTCCCAGAAGCACAGCCTTTGGTTCAAGTAACGTTGTAAAATGACAGCTCTTTTCCTTTACTTGGGATTTCTTATTCCGCGGGAGTTAGAGAAAAACACATGCTAGGATTTTCTCTAGAAAACTTACCAGTGTGGTCTAAATATTCACTGTTACTTTCCGTTGCCTTTCTGTTTTTGTAAAACCTTAGAAGATTCAGGTTACACTTTATTTTGGAAACTCAGGTAAAATTTTGCCATCTCCCTCCCTCCTCTCATTTATGTACTCGTTCATTTAATATGGGTATGTACTTATGTTGCCACTCTGCTGGGGATTTTGATAATATCTTAGAGGTCAGGCAGAATGAGGTTGGCAGCTGTAGCTGGCATAGGGTGGGTGGTAGGGTCATGCCTTACACCCATTAACTTGTCTGGGCCTCACAATGAATGACCCGACGAGGTCAGGACTGTCATCGCCTTCATGTTACAGGTGAGAAAACGGATACAGAAATGGTAGGTCATTTGCCCAGGGTCCCACAGCTGTCCTGGAACCCAGCCTTGTGTGACTTTGTAGGTCAAGGCTCTTTCTTCATTCTGAATTTTTAAATTTACCGAATTTCTTTAATGAACAAACAATTTTTAGGGTAGAAAGACTCCAATAAACATCAACCTTTTGAAAAAATAAAGTAATTACGGATATTAATTTGAACGAGGGACCAGTAAACTGTGGCCCGTGGGTCAGTTGCCTGTTTTTATAAATAAAGTTTTATTGGAACACAGCTACGCTCATTCATTTACATACTGCCTGTCTTCTGTGGTTGCTTCTTGCTATAGCAGACAGAGCTGAGTAGTGGCAGTGGGGAGCAGATGGCCCAGAGGGCCTAAAATATTTACTATCTGGTCCTCTGGGAAAAAGTTTGCTGATCCCGATTTAAAATAATGTGTGAAAAATGCATTTGTTATTGTTAGTATCATACTACCAGCAAGCCAATAGTTTACTTAACGCAAGAAGCAATATTATTGGACACTGTTTTGAAATTCCCAGAAACTGAGTTAATGAGGTTCAGTCTTCATTAGAATATCAAAGAATTCTTATTTTTGTGATGATTTTAAAATACTTCCTCTGCTTTTAGTTTTCTTAAAAGTTACATGTGAGAGCTCTTCATTTTGAGTACAATGTAATTAATTTATTGGTTGACTGCAACACTAAAGATTTTCTTAAAAACCTTACTATATATATATATATTTTTTTAGTAGACATGGCAGACTGGATCAATGGTGATTTCTCTTCTTTGCTATTGCAATATTTTCTCAATCTGTACTTTTTTGTTGAGAGCAGGCTTTTACATTTTGATTGGAAATTGTTTCCTTTTCTTGAAGATGTTGCGGGTTTGACTTGCATAGTATTTATTGCTGCTTCTCTTGCCGGAAACTGGCTCTTGGGCTAGTATCTAAGGGAAGACATTTTAGAAATGAGAATTAAACTTGAAGCATGGGAGAGTGTAGCTTTCTCCCCTCGTGTTAGATTTCCTCTTTTTTTTTTTTTTACTTTGAAATCTTATTCCTGAATGGCCGTAGCTTTTATTTTCATCTTCCTGGTACTGCACACAGATTGGCAAACAGTAGGCGCTCAGGAAATGCTTAACTGTTCGTCTGATTATAGAACTGGAAGGAACTTGCAGGAGGAAAACGGAGTGGCGGCGTCTCAGAAATCATGCGTTGATAAGCCGCCGGGGAAGGCGTGGCCACTTTCTTTCATAGTGATATGGCCCACGTCGTATTTGGTGGGTATTCAGATTATAGGAAACTATGATATCCTTCTTCCCTTTCTGTAGTTTCCTTCTCTCAAATAATTGCAGGATGTTGAGAAGAGTCCACCCTCCCCCATAAGAAGGAGGGCAGAGGGGGCCTCGGTTGGTGGCTTGGTTGTCTCTTATAAATCATTCTAGATAGGGGAGGGTTGTCAAAGAAATCTGTTTAGATTAGTGGCTCAGGGCAGTAGTTTTCCCCAGCATGGTCCACATAGCACAGGGAGTGGCCTTTAGGATTGGAGAAGAAAATATCGGTAATTATCTCTATGTTTTCTATTATCTTTTCTTGTTATAATTTTTTCGTATGTTTTGGAAATATGCATAAAATGTCAGAATGGGGGTAGTTGTATATAAAATTCATAAATCAGTAAACCTATCAATGTTGGGGGCAGATGCCTACGTGTTTAGAGAGACAGTACAGTGGCTCAAGAGTGTGGACTCAGGAGTTGTGTGTCTGCATCGCCACATGTCCTTGGTCAAGGTCCCCTGTAGAGTAGGTGTAGTGATGGTACCTGTCTTGTGGTTGTGGTGAGGAATTAATGAGTTAGCATATGTGGGACGGGTTTTGAACTGCTTGACACCTTGGTAAGTAATATGAAAATATTAGCTATTATTATCTACATGCACATCTTTGCTAGAGGCGTGTAATAAAAAATTAGAGACTGCTTATTTAGCCTTTAAGATTTCAGGATCAAATCATTCGTAGTTTGAGCCTCGGCTTTCTTACTGTGTGAATGTGGACAAGTTCCTTAACTTCTCTGAGCTTTGCTTCCTTAGCAGTAAATGAGATTGCAATAATAATCATAATCATAATTGCCGTATTTGACCCAGGCACACATTTTTTCCTATTTTTAACATGTAGTTGGATTGTGTCTTACTATCAGTAGTGTCTTAGATTCTATGAAATTTGATAGTTTCTACTTTATAAGGTTGTTGTGGATGATAAATAAGATAATGAGTGATTAGCATAATGCCTAGCATACAGAAGATGCTCAGTAGATAATATTGTTGTTATTAAGACACATCGGCATAGGGATTATTCTAAAACGGACGTGAGAAAGCAGAACACAGGGACAGCATTTGGAGGGTTGTGGAGACCAGCCCTTGGTATCCAGTAGGAGCATAGATTTCAGCCTTCACAGCTCTTGGAAAGAAATGCTCTTATGGGAGCCAGCTTAAGAGAAACATGGCAGCGTTTTAGCGTTCTCCAAAATTTGTGAAACATCCCTATGTGATGCTATCGGTTCACCAAATAGTGATGAAGTACCAGTCCTGGTCAGTTAGCAGGGCTGATTTGTTGATTATTAGGCTGTGCCAGGAGGCGGTGTGCGTGGGATGTACCTGTTTTATTTACACATTCCTTAGTTATTGTTCGAGTCACAGAATCGCTTCCTCCAATTGCTGAGATGTTTAAACATGGAAAAGGCAAAGTGCCAGATACAGGTACAATTGGATGCGACGTGGCTTCTTTTGCCAACTAAATATTAGAAAGTTTTAAAAAATCTCTTAGATTTAGCATAATTGCTTTTATTTGGAGATGAAAAGCATGGTCGGCAAACCCTTTCCCGTTGCTAGAACACCTTGTCTTTGCAGATATGGAAGACTTCTGGCCTAGGTAAGGTATCATCCCTTGACTTTGGGTCAGAGCAGAAAATCGCAGTTGGCTCTTTGGAGCCACTGATTCTGGTGTGTGTAGGCCAAAGACTGATGCTTGCTTTGGTTCTCTGCTCGTCTTGTCCATTCTCAGAACACGTGGCAGAGAACTGGCTCGGACAGAGCTAGCGCGAAGGGCCTTGCATTCTTACCTGGTACCTGGGGTGACGCTAGAGTTGTTCAGCTGCTTCTCTGCTCACCTTTACCTGTCCAGGCAGGTCCGTGTTTGAAGCCATGGGGAAAGCGTAGTTTCAGCTTGGCAGAGCGGCGAGTCCAGGTGTGCACTTGGCCAGCTGAGAGTATCCTGAGGTGGGTCTTAGATCCTTCTGGACTTCCAGGGAGGAGATTGGTTTAGAAATATCACAACAGAGGTTTACTTTTTTTTTTTTAAAGTCGGGCCGGGAGACAGGAATAAAAGAAGGCCTTCGACCAAAACCCTCAGCAATTTCGCTTCATCGCTGTGTTTATTATGGGTCGTTAGAATAAGTCTGGTCCAAAAACTCTGATTCCGGAAGCGATGGGTTCTTCACATTTTCCCTGGCATCCTCTCGTTTATGTTTGTTTTTGTTTGTTTTGGTTTTTGTTTTTAATGAATCAGAAAACCTCGGGTGACTACTACATTCACAAATGGCTTTAGTTAACATGATGAGTATTTGGAACACGTGCCATGAAGAAAAACGAAAGGAATACCTCTCGGAGAGTTCACAAGGGCTGGATTTTGCATCTTTCCGAAGCGAACGCCGCCTGGCTTCATCTGAGCAGCTGCCTGCGTTGCTAAGACCGGCATGGCAGCACCTAGCTCCCTTCCTGCCTACTGGCTTGCTAATTGTTCCCCTGTGATCATAGTTATAAAACCTAATTTCCAGGGGGCCTTGTGAATCATATTAGTAGCTTTTGTGTTATAATAGCAATTTTATATTGCATTGGTATTCATTTCCACTATTACGGAATAATCAAATCAGCACCTCTCTTTATTATGCCGTCGAAATAGAAAATAATGAGACTAATGTGAAGCTGCTAATGTGATGAAACCCACCGGCTGCATTAGGGTGAGAATGCCCTCCTCTCCGATTCCACGCACTTCAAACCGTGATGGAGGGAGGGAACGGAAAGCGTTTCTACATCTGCGATGAGGCCCCGCGTATGTCCTTCATTTGAATACGTCATTGTCTTCTTCTGGCCCAGGGGGAGCCTCTTCTCACACTCGGAGGAGGCCTTCCCGCCACGGGGGGGATGGGCTGGCGAGCAGGAGGCCGCGTGGGCCAGTTACATACTGCGGCCTCCCTTTTAATCATGAGTAGCATTTCATATCTCTTTGCTTCTGGCAGAATTGTTTGCACCCTCTTTTATTCACATCAAGGCCTTCTGGGTTTTTTTTAAGAATAAAAAAAAAAAATACAAAGAGCACATTTAGGCTATATTGTTAGAGAGTACAAGCCCCCCAAAGGTGCTGATTTGACAGGGATGTTGGGAGGCAGGTCAAGCGACTGCCTAATGAAGATGAATGAAGAAAATTGTTGATACCAGGATCACGCGGGGGCTCCCGGCCCAGGTTGTTGAAAGTGTGATGGAGCCTCATCGCTTCATTTATCAGTGTCATATTTGGGCTAAAAGTGAGCAGTATTGTTCTCGTTTCTCCCAGATGGATAGGTCAACTTTAATATTTATTGCTCTTGTAAAACATTTGTTTGATGTATTTCCATTAGCTGGGCAATAATAGAAAAGCAGTGGAGAGAGACATAAAACAGTTCCCTTCCTATTCAGTTGAAATACAGCGTACGCTAATGTATTACTACGACTTGAAGTGCCATTGATTTTCCCCCTTTTGGCTGATGACATGATTGTATATATTAAAGATTCCCATGAAAATCATGGGGAGGCAGCATGAATATAATATATCCTGAGAGCAGCTGGTGGGGTGTAAATTGTGTTGTCTTTTGATTTTCACGATTTGGTCATATAATTGGCGAATTTCTCTTGGCCGTATATTAAATTCTTAGCCCAATATCGTATTTTAGAATTGGGAATAATGTGCAGTAGATTGCATCATCCTTTGGGTTCTTCGGCGAATCTCAGTACAGCTAGAATTTTCTTCACGTCACAGAGCAAATTGTTTTCAGTCGCTGAATAATGTTGATTTTTTTCTTTATATCTTTGCGGGAGAAAAAAAATACCTTGCTATAAAAAGTATTTTTCCCTTATGTCTTGAATATATGAAAGATAAGGCTCTAAAACAGGCAAAATGATTGGCTCGGCAAGGACATCGAGCCCCCAATTTATTAGCTGATGTTCACATTGTGCAGGAATCTGAGCATTGGGATGTTATGTGATGCGTGGAACAAACCTAGCTCTTTGTGAGGTAGGTGTTGTCTTAAGTGCAAAGCAAACATCCTAGCCATATGTTTCTATAATTTAAATTAATTTGGTACAGTCATACTGTTAATCTTTAGTGACTTGTTGATTGGCATTTTGCAGACATATTTCTGGAAGGCTCCCAATACCATTTTCTGCAGCCTTTCTGGCAGTAGCAAAGAGCAACATTTCCACAAATTGGAATCTTGTACAGCACTGGGAAGCGAGCCAAGATTTAAATTAGACAATAACCTCTGCTCTGTATATAGCTCCTATTCTTCAGCTGTAGGCAGAGTGATTTGTTTAATACAGTCAGCCCTGTAGCATATAATAGACTGATATATGAGTCACTCCTTGGCAATGTGTGTTTCTTAAATTTATATAGATTGAACAACTGGTTGGTAATGTACTTAGTTACAGTTGTACAAACAATAACTATTAGCAGGGCTGAGACAGGCCTGGAAAAGCTGCACTGGGCTGGTGTTCGTGGGGCTCCAGAAGTATTGCCGAATTTCAGAATAATTCCCCTTTTGAAGCTAAGGGAGACTCTATTTCATAAA
>NW_006433950.1:4151011-4169227 GCF_000325575.1 Pteropus alecto | reverse complement strand
TTAGCAAAGTAGCAATAAAAGTTTTATGTTATAGTTTTCTGTTTCTCATTTTCTATTTGTTTAAAATTGAATTGGGGAACCTAATTTGCTTCAAAAATTAAACTTAACATCAGTCTGCATTTGGGGCAGGATCATTTGGTTGCAGCGTGTGTGTGTGTGTGTGTGTGTGTGTGAAACATTTGCTGTTTCTTTTCTAAGAACACTGGTAGATAGATGTACTTTTCATCTCTTTTTCCAGGTTAGATTGTTGCTGGCATTAACTGTTCATCGGTTGAAAGAGATTTTTCTGAGCAACAAAGATCTTTTCTTAAGGGAAAAGCTTGTGCTCCAAGTTTCGTTCGTGTTTATTTAAAAGATTAAAATCATTAGACCAGATCTCACTTTTTTTTGGTCCAGAAGAAAATTGATTTTGCTCCCCATAAAAGTGGGCTGTGAAAGAAGATATTCAGGAATACGCAAATAGAGGCATTGTACAAATCCGTGCAGCCAAACGAAGCAATTCTTGGCTTTTACCACGGAACATTTGCTTAGCCCGTGTGTGCAAATTTCTGAACAGAATTGTCACCTGTCTTTAGAAAGTACTTCTTCGGTGAGACAAAGGGGATTGTTTTGATCTGAAAGGTTTAATGCCTTTAAAAAACAAACAAACAAAAAAAACGTATGCCACTCGAGCGTTTATAAAATAACACGCCGTGTAAATATTGAACAATAGAGTCATCTTTCGTATCAGTTTATAGTAGGTTGCGTGTGCTCCGTGGAAGCTGAGCAGTCGCTAGTGGCAAATGATATGCCAATCAAAAATTATTATTGCGAGTAGAACCTGGTATAATGCAGTATCTTATCTGGAAGTGTCAACTTGATATAAGCCAACTCTTTGTCTTCTAAAGTTAAGCTCTTGTTTGCCCTCAGTTAATTCTGTCTCCCAAAGGCTCATTTGAATTGCATAAAGGATAATCTACTTGACAGTTTTATACATTTAAACAATCTTGATTATATGGTATTTTACATGTTTTTTTTTTTTATACTCCCAGTTCCTATTTTATGTGGGCTTTTAAGTCTTCAGTTAGAAAATAATGAGAGGAAGTCATCGGTAGAATTCGATACTCTTTCTGTGAACAGCGTTTAGTAAAACTGAATGTAGTGCTTCTTTTCATCGGTTGGGGGGTCCATCACGGTAATATCTGATCAGTGTTGATGACGGGGTGGAGGTTATTTTCAAAATTTCTCATACCAAAATTTTAGTGAAAGTCAGTGGGAGAAAATGTATTAATATTTCAAGTTTCACTATCCCGAAATAGAGATTTATAGATAATCTTTTGCCCACCCTCCCTGATAATTTGGAGAATTTCTAGCTGAATTTTGGGGGAAATTTGAGGATCAAGCGCCTTGCTACAGGAATTTGGAGATTATATGTGTACCAGCTGTGCTATGGAAGGGCAGGGGCTGTGTCTAAATACTGTGATGGTCGTTGAGAGCACACCATCTGGCATCAGACAGACTGGCTTCAAATCCTCTGTCCACTACATGCGCAGGTACTGTGTGACTTTTGAACAAGATTCTAAACTTCTCTGAGAATCAGCTGCTGCATCCGCAACCTAGGGAGAAAATAATATTTCCCTCATAGAGTTATGATCAAAGGGAAAAGGTGATCAAAACAAACACCGATGAATGTTGCTATTAATGTGGTCTCTCTGTTCGCTGCTTTAGAATTAGTGAGATTTGGAAAAGCTGGTCCAGAGTGATAACTTTAGTGCTTTCCTCCTGCCAGCAAATTATTTAATTATTATTAGCAGAAGGTCACGTGGTAGTTCTCCATGTCTTCCGAAGAAATGAATTTTGAAGAGAAAATAAGGCTTCGGGGAATTGCGTTTTGGGGAGAAAGAAGATGTCCGTTTGCAAAAGTACTTTCCAAACTCCTAAGTCGTTTGAGGGACTGTTATGATGCCTAAGGGTCCAAGGGAGTTCTTCACATCTCTTACGAGCTGATGGGCAGCAGAACTTCAAGATCAGCCGCGGTGTTATCTCCATTCTCTAGATGAGGAAACGGGAACCCATAGGATTTAAGAAATTTCTAAAGCGCTTACATAACCCCAGTTGGTTGTGTGGGATTCGAACCCACGTCCCCCAGACGGCAAACCCATGCCCTTTCCAACCACGGCGGGTGGCACTTCTTCCTGAAGGGTTTTTTAACCACCCCTCCCTGTATGATGCCGAGGAGGGCCTTGTCATAAGCGAGCTGATTAACCCTGTTGGCCTTTTGACGTAAACTCTTGTATCCACCTGACGTACTTATGACACAGGTGGATGGTTTGTTACAGGAAAGCGAGCGTCCAAAAAAAAAAAAAAATCAATATAATTACGCTGACGAAATAACTGCATCTGACTCAAGAGTCCTGAATATCTTTTGATGCAGGGATTGAAAGAGCGACGTAGCCAGATGTAAGTGAATGTAATATAGATGATCTCTGTGTCGAGAGGATGCTGATGGCAGTTTTTATTAGCGAGATGGATTTGATCAGAGCTTGGAAGGATAGAAAGACACAGAAAGATTTGGATCCTGTAGAACCATTGAGATGGTCTCAAAAACTATGAGAAGTAGAAATGAGTAAATGGGAGATGGTAGCCTGGTCAGAATAACCCAATGAGTTGTAAGAAATAGACCCCAAATCACCTGTACAGCTCAAGGTTGGTCTGGTTGGCTGATGGAGGCTCTGTCATCTTTTTTAAAATGCCGACAGCCAGTGGGATGGAAGAGGAAACAGAAGGTGGAGAAGCCACATTTGCGTCACATTGCGTTGTCAAGAGTTAACGGCATGGCCTCACCAAAATGCAGGGCGGGTCGAGACAGCCAGGCATTCTCCGCCATGGAAAGAGGAATGAGACTTTTAGAAAATAATTAGCTGTAACTGCCACCAAGGACAAGCAGATTTGTTTGCCAGCATTAGAGGATTCTTTTGGGAGTTGGAAGAAGAGATTATAAAATTATTCGGAAAGTTGTGGGTGGAAGGGTTATAGAGCTCTTTTGGATCATCGGTCAGAACATAGCTGCTCTCCAAAGATAGAAAATTCAAGCCTTTCAATGTTGGTGAAGATAAATGTTTAAGGAGCGCATGCCCGCTGGGAGAGAGACACAGCAAAGGCATCTCAAGTATTGACATTGAATAGGAGTGGGCAGTGACTGAAGAGCTGTCTGGGTGATTATGCGCTTAAACAGATAGGAGTCTGGGAAATAATGACCACCTTTCTTCCAAAGAAAAGGGGAGATTTTGTAGGAGTGGTGGGGTTTCAAGAGGTGGGAGCAAAGGCACTGGGTGTTTGGATGGAGCAGGCACGTACTCTAAATAAGACATACTTTTAAGAAGGTTCCGAGACGGACTGCGATGAAAATGAGACGTTGAGGAAATTTTCTTATAAGAAAAACGGGTTGGGAGAAACAAAAGAGAGTGTTTAGAGTTGTCAGATCTTTATAACCTATTGTCTTTATTCTTGCCGATAAGTAATTCTCTTCAGACAATGTTTGGTATAAAATGTGCTTTATTGCTTTTCATCACCCTGTAGTTTATTTATACATTTATTTTTTAACCTCTCCTGGGAGTTCACCATTACTGCTTTTATTTTATGGTCCAATTTATGGGTATACTGAACTTGAATAAAAGGGATACCTTTCACTTTCTCAAAGAGCTGGTTTCTGAGAGGAAGAGGGTTGGGGTACACGTGAGTGTGTGAGTGTATCCAGGGCCAGGGTTCTGTGACATTACCTCACACATGATTCTGCACAAGCCCTTTCGAATGCTGACCTGACATCCTGTTCCCTATGCCCAGTTGTAGGTCACCGGTTCCAGATGCCTGTTATTTTGCAGGATGGGATCCTTTCCAGGTGTGAGTATTAACAAAGCAAGTGATGTCCACTCATTCTATGTTCAGCGGACGTACAAAGTCCATGTTTGTTTCACTTGTGAGTAGAAAGGGGAAAAACCCACCTGTTTTGCCTTCAGAAAAATTCTTTTGATCTGACTGTTCTCAGAATGAAAGTGGGGTGGACTTATTTTTTTTTTTTCAGTTTGTTTGTCTGATCTACTTTGTGCCTCTCAGGGAAACAAAATTGGGAGTTGAAAGAATCTACTCTGGAGGAAAAAAAAAAGCGAAGTTGCTTTTCATCATCCTGCCAATCAGAAGCAAAGATAGGGCTTTTTATTTTTCTTGTGTTTTCCGACAACACCTGGTAACATTTGGAGCCCTGACTCAATTGGGAAGGGGAACAGTGACTTAATTTTGATTGGCCATCTGTCCTAGGTCCCAGATACAGTACATGAAAATTCAGTTTCTCATGAACGTTCTCCATAGAATGTTAAGGATTTTTTTTTTTTGTAGTTTTAAAAGTGACTAACAACAATATAGTTCCATTAAAAAACTTCAAAGTATTCCAAAGTAGTTTGATACCTAAGTGCATTGTACAGATCCATTTCGAGAACTAAATTTAACTTATAAAGCAAGGAACAACTAAGGAGTAATATTTCAAAGTCAACCTCTGTCATGGCCAGGGGGCCTAGCAGAGCTGTTCGGATTGGGGTCCTTCAAAAGCCAGACTTCCTAGTGTCCCTGGCAATGGGGCCTACGGCCTTGAGCATGGTTTGACATATGGCTGTGGGTACCTTCTTTCACGAGAGACGAGAAACCTTCAGAAAATTACAGGACCTTGAAAGATACCGACAATGTCATCTTCTGATGTTTTGGTGTGAAACTCCACCAAAGTGCTTGTGGTTCAGTTTCTGCTTTCCAAGGGTGAAGGTCGTGCTGTTAAGACGTCACAGGGCCATGTATTCATTTGTGCAGGAAGTATTTGCTTAGTTCCTGCCGAGCCCCACGGTGTGCGTTTAATACTCAGAACAAAATAGCGAACAAGGGATGTGATTCCCTTGTGACATTGACAGTCAGCGGGCAGGGCAAGTACGTCAGTCAAATGATGACCCAAATACGTGTGAAATCACAGCTCTAAGGTGCAAACATCATACGTGGTACGTATTTAGCATTCAATCAGTGTGAGCACTTGTTATAAGTATGACACTGTAAGTCAGATTCTTGGGTGACACACCCAAATAAAAAACCAATGTTTCTCTTCTTTTAACACAAATTTGAGGGGTGGCTACGAGTCTTTGGATGTGCGATAAAATGGTGTGTCTTCTGGAGGAGGGGCGCTCAGTCTAATTAGGGAGAAGGATGAAGAAACCAATTATATTTACTATAAAAGACAGCCTGGGCATCTCAGCAACAAGGCCTGTCACCACTGGGCAGGAAGAAGGAAAGACAGCTCTAGGAGAGAGATTGGAAGAACCAAGCAGTGAAGGATCATGGGAGCAGAAGGGGTGAGGCTGAGCCAAGAGAGGAAGGGAAAGTGGGTAACGCTGGATAGATAAGGGGGTGTCGCCTTTGGAATGGCCCTCCCCCCTGCTGAGGAACGGAGCTTGTGATCAGTATGCTCTCGTCAGCCTTACAGGATTTTTAAGTCCGACAGGGTCATGCGTAATTAGATTTCTATTTTGGAAGCCAACCCCACTGAGAACTGGTTAAGTAAATTATGCTGTAGCCCCATGCGTTGGCGACCGTGTCGCTGTTAAAAACCACAGAAGGTAACGGAGAGGAAAATGGTTGTGGACTATCTCGACGTTTAAAAAGTGTATTAAATGTATACCCTTTGGTCTCAGTTTCGTTTTAGAGATTACATACACCGCAGAAAAGCAAAGCAAGAAAGGCAGGAAAGTATCATGCCGAAAGAATGGATGGTCATCTGAGGGCTAGGCTGTCAATGCTCTTTCTGTTACTCATACATTTTAGTATTTTCCTTTTTTTACGATAAAGATCTTATTTAGAAGATCAAATGGAAAGAAAGGTCGCTCCAGACACAGTATGGAGGGTGGATTGGAGAGGAGGAGTGGATCCAAGGCAGGGTAGGGGTGACGAAGCCATCAGAGAAGCGATGCGAAAGGTGCGTGTGTAGGGGGCCGAGCCGAGCGACCTTCTGCGGAAGGTGACAGCGAGGACCGGAGGAGACGTTTTGGGTGGGACGCTTCACTGACAGTGATGCGTTACTTGAGAGGAACGTGCTGGACATATGGGGGAAGGGAAGCTCTGCGCTGGATTTGTTGAATTTGAACTCTCGGTAAGGCATCCGTGGTCACAGTCAGAAGGAGCTGGAAATCTGCAGCTCAGCGCGATGACCTCTCTTTAGACTGGGGAGTGTTGGTGGGGGCTGATGCATCCGACACGATAGATTCGTCAGAGCACGTGTTAAGCAAAAACAAATCCGAGGGATGGGAAAACTGAGGGCTGAGAGGAACTTTCCAAATGAAAAGACTCTTTCAGAAACGGAATGGTTCATGCGTCAGAGGAGGGAAAGTGACCGTCTGAGACAGAGAGAGCATGGCGAAGGGTCTGTGGGATGTAGAAATTGGGGGTCTCCAGTAGACTGAGCGGCCGCAGTTCACTGAACAGAGGAAGATGGATGCAGGAGAGCGAGGGCGAAGGCAAGGTCAAGGCGTGGAGGTGGACACTGGCTGAGTGCGAGGTGAGGGATTTATCCGAGAGGGGCTCAGTGGCCTTCGCTGTCCCCTCCCCCAAGGATGAAGGAGAGAGAGGTGATCATTTGTAAGTTGAGGGAGGAAGCAGGGGAGGGGCAGAGGCTGGAGAACCGGAGGTGAGAGAAGTTGATAGAGCCCCGTCTAGGAGGGAGGAGCATGTATAGCAGAGGTGGATGAAGGAACACACTTTCCTTGGCAGAAGAAGGAACAAGATGAGCTGCTGGCTTGGGGGGGACTTGAAGAATTCCATGCCCGATGGCCAGTTTTCTTGGTAAGAGACAAAGTCTTTTAGTGGGTGAGGATTGGCGCTGAGAGCTGGAGGGGAGGGGAGGGGCGGGGGTGCAGCAGATCCGCTGTGGGAAGTGGATAGGAAGAGTTATCAGGGATTGCCGGAGCTCGCGGGGGCTCTGCTGAGATCCGAAACCTAATAATAAAGAGATCATGCCTATTGGTAGAGGGCGAGCGAGGTAGGTGAAGGGGATTAAGTGGGACAAACCTCCAGTTATAACATAAATAAGTCACGGGGATGTAACACGCAGCATGGGGACTACAGTCAATGATAAAGTAATAACTTCATGTGGTGACAGATGGTAACTAGACTTACCGCGGTGATCGTTTTGTAATGTGTATAAATATCGAGTCGGTATGATGTGCACCTGAAACTAAAAGGCTATTGTATGCCAGTTATTTTTCAATTAAAGAAAAAAGAGTTCGTGCATATGGGCGATACATATTGGTGCTCATGTCACCAAGACTTAACTAATCGTGTGTGTGTGTGTATGTGTGTATGTGTGTGTGTGTGTGTTCCATAATGAAGGCTTATACACATCTGTTGAATAAATGAATCAATAGTAGATCTGATGGCAATTTGGGGAGGGCGTGGTTCCTGGAACCCAAGTAATACCAAGATGTGAATCCCTTTGCCTTGTGTCTTATTTCTTGACCTTTGGTTTCTTTTCAGTGTGTACTTCCTCTTCCACTCAAAAAAAAAAAGTTCACTTGAGAATGAAAAATTAAATACTGTGTTTCTTCTCTGGGTAGAGCCTCGTATGGAACTAGTCCTGCAAGAGTCCTGGGCCCTGTGACTCTGCTGATGAAGCGCAGTAAGAATTCATTATTATCAGCACACGCCGACTGCCATAAAAGAGATGGGAAAGGAGGGCTCTGAAGACCCTAAAGTTGACAGCAGCGCAGGTGGCCTGAGCTGAGAGAGACTCGTAGGGGAGAGGAGGTGTGATGAATGCGTGGGGCTCTAACAGGAGGCCACTAGCGGGGGGCAGGGGGGCGTTGGAAGGGGAGATGGAAAGAATCAGCATTTCCGATGGAGGAGAGAGCCTGAAGTTGGGACAATGTGGGATGTATGGGGTCAGGAACCGAAGGCTGTATGTAGAGAAAGTACAGTCTGTTAGTGACTCATTTTCTCAGGTTTAGAGACCTGGAAGTCTATCTTCTGCTTACTTAGTAGAGCTGACAGGACCTCAGATGAAAGGGCCGAGATTCAATGCGGTGAGTGTGCATTTCACTCTTTACACATGTGAGAATCGGGTTGGGGGCGTGGGGGGAACTCACTTTTCCCAATTAGTTATTAAATTTTTGATTCCCAAAACTGCAGACTCGCAGGAATTCACATTGCTTTGTAGACAAATCTGTCAGTGTCAAAGTGCCCCACCGTCAACATTTATGCAAACCAAATTGCTGCATGAGAAATGGTTTCAAATTTTATGATAAATTTCTGGTTAATGTTTCATGCATTAACTTCAAGTATAAAATCTAGTCCGGTTCTCTTGTTTGTAAAACAGTATGGAGGAGACATGTGACGGTGGCAGCTTCACTTAGAACTTTGTTGTCCCAGAGACCGAAGCAATCCTTTTCATCCTCTTTCTTCTGATTGATGTCATTTTCTCTTGAACACATCCGGGGAATTCCTCACACTTACGGGTGTGGACGAGTACAGTTAAGAGGCGGGAGGTATTTTTTTTTCAACGCATGTGTGTTTAATTTTGAACTATCCCTATGTTAAAACTTAGTCTCCAGATGAAGTCAGTCTAGAATGCCTTTTAATATACGACATTTCCTAACGGTGAAAAGACGTCACGGAAATTCATTTTCCCCCTTTTTGTCACCACTCAGTGCTGAAGAGGATTTCTTTTTTCTCTTTTTCTCGTGTGTCACCTGTGACTCAGCTGCTCAGGTGGCCCTTGAGCAAATGGTGATGGGCATGGACCGCGCCCCCCCGCCCTGTGCTCTTCACACCCAGACCACCAGTGTCTGAGACATGAATTCTTTTTCGTCCATTTATTCTAAAGGAATTTCCCTTGACAGACGTTTTTGGACTCTGCTTATCTATCTATCGAAAGATAATTGATACGCTTCTTGTTTTCTTCTCCCACAATACATCAAGATCACATGATGGGTGTTGAGCACGTTTTCTTTTTCTTCTCCCATGGAAGCTGGAGTTGAGTATTTGAGTTTCTTTGGATATGGTTCCATGTCGTTGTCTGTCTGTCTGTCTGTCTGTCTGGTCTTCCTGACCCCTTGAGGGCCTCTGGCACTCTCCCGGTCTCGTACTTCTAGTCTGTGCCTTCCGTGAATGGCAAAGTGTCTAGATGTCACTAAAACCAGCAGATCAATGTCAGCTTCCGAGGTTTGGCAGTGTTTATCACGACCGATCCTCTCTTATGCAAGTTTTCTCTCGATGTCAGGAATCTCGCTCTTTCTTATTCTCCTTGGCTGGATCAGTGTCCTGTTGTTAAATAGTGGAGTTTCTTTTTCTTTTATTTTTGTTTTTAAATGCCTACAGCACCTGCTCTTGGATAGGTGGTCTCCCATCCAAGTGCTAACCAGGCCCGACCCTGCTTAGCTTCCAAGATCGGGCATGCTCAGGGTGGCATGGCCGTAGACAAATATTGGAGTTTCTCGGGTTCTGCTAGAGGTTCTCCCTCCCCAGACCTCCTTCGTGTTGACGGCTTTATCGAACATCTCCACTCATGAGTCTCTCTATTCCAGACCTTTCCCATAAACTGCAGACATCTCTTGGTGCCTCGGTCCCCACACATTTAAAACGCACCCATGATTTAGCCCAGCACCCATCCCTCCCCAAGGCCGATTCTGGTCAGTGTCCTCTGTTTCGATGAACGGCATCGTCATCCTTCTGGTTCCAGAAGCCCCAAACCTAGCGGTCTTCCTGGACAGCTCCTTACTCGCCCCTCTGAACCCCATCATCACGTGCAGGGGAGAAGCCCCGGAATCCATCCACTTCTCAGCTTCATCTTCACGCTCCCGCCCGCTCAGTCCAGGCTTCTGTCATCTCTCGTTTGGACTTTTGCAACATTTTCCTTCTGGTCTCCCGGCACTTAACGCTAATCCATCCCGTACCCCGTGTCCTTTTCGCATGGCGTGCGTGCTTCACAGCTGAAATTTCACCACGCATTTCTTCTGTGATCTTTGGATCGCTATCTTATTTCTCTGCTGTATGCTCCATGAAGGCAGGGACTGTCTTTTTTGGCTCGTGTTGTTTTTTCAGTACTTTAGGAAACGGCCCTGCGCATAGATGCTATCAGAATATGTTCATTGTAAGAATGAGTAAACGAATGAACGGGAAACACTGATTATGGCTGTTTCATGTTTTCAGGATTTTTATTTACTTATGTGCTGAGAGAGATTAAGGAAATACTTCTAGAGGAGTTCCATTGTCAGTTTTTTTATCTGATCACAGAACTAGTAGGTGCTCATTTTAGAAAGCATCGAAAAACTAAACAAAAATTTACAGTGTGTCTGGTTTTGAATTGTGGTTTTCTGTTTTACCGTGACCATTTTCTTGTCATTAAAACCACTTTAGAATTATTTACAATTTAAGTGACAAATTTGAGACATACAACCTTTCTAGAATGCTTGTATCTGATACAATAAGACTCTTGGAAAGATCTCGTTTAGTTAAAAATGCTTGTCTACGCTGTTGGAATCCATGAGGTCTGATGAACTTTAGAATCCATTTAAAATATACTACATCGTTTTTAGTGTCCAAGATATGTTTTCTGCTTCAATACTGCTACTGCTTTGAAAACTCTGTGTTACCATCTGGACCGTCCATCATTCACATTTCGCAAGACCAGGGTCAGAATTATTTGTCACCAAACAACACTTCTATAGTTCCAGATGATCACATAAAGCATCGACTTCAGGTTCTGCCATCAGAAGTTATATCTTGTCTCTTTGGTAAAGTTACTTTTCTTGTATTAAAAACTGCCCTGATACAGGAAGCAACTCTTAAACATTTTGCTCAAGAGTGGACGGGTCAGGCTTGTGAGAGTTTCCTTTTAGCTCTTGTTTTCAAAAGGCACGTGAAAGGGCGTCGATAATAGTTCAGCCCTGGAATGAGGTGAGCACTGGCTGTTTTCCCAGCTCTTCAGGTCAATGCCAAGGTCGAGAACTTTGACTTAATATATTTCCTGTTATCCCTGGAGGGTTTATTTTCTCGTGGAAGAGTGTGTTCTTATGAGTGTCATTAAACATGAAAGAAATAGTTTGGGTGACCTGCGTCGTTTTTGGGGACGTGGTCTTTCTGTGAGCACTTATTTTGGGTATGGAGCCTTCAGAGAGAACCGTGGAGCAGGGAGCAGCTTATGGCCAGTGCCAGACGGACATTCCTTGTGAAATCTGTTACTTATCCCAGGGGCCCTATTATACAGGGTTTATTTTCAATATTAATCTTGATACGACGGCAGCTGCAGTTCTTAAAAAAAAAAATCATACCTCTAACTTATTTTTATTATGGCCAAAGTAATTTATAGATAGGCTTTATGATGGATCTTGCTTTTTCTCTCAGTTATTAACCAGCACTGTGGAATGCGGAGTAATTTTTCCTTTGCGCCATATATGTCTTTCCACTAGCAGCAATGAGAAAAAAAAAAATCTTTGTAGGAATAGATGGAGTCAGTATAGGTTGGTAATAAGTGCACTTAGTGTAAGAGTCACCGTTAATTGGGTGTTAGCATTTTACTTTAAAGCCAAGTGGTTTGCTTTTTTTTTTTTTTTTTTTTAAGTTTTTAAGCAAAAATGTTCTCCCCCTGTAGGTCGTATGTTATCTGTGCCATCACAAGAAGGTTAGTAAGTTTTTATATTTCATTCACATACTGTCTTTAGCTTAAAAAAAGACAGCCTCGCCAATATCCTTTTGTGATTGTTTTAAGATTTTTACATCTGTTTTATCTCCTTTTTGGTCATCTCTGCATTTACAACGTGATATAATTTGCCTTCATATAGTTGAGTCACTCTTCTGGAATACAATTTGGTTTCTGCTGAAGTGCGTAAAATTTGATATAGGACTTAAGAAGAGCTGCTTACAAATTGCTGTATAATCACATCTTTTAAAATTCATGTAAGGAAATGTTAAGGTAATCTCGAATGTATTAGTATACAACGGCTGTTTGGGATTCTAAGAATAAAATGCCTCCCTTATTTAGGAATACTGAAATTCGTGGTTATTTTGCATAAAATGCTAAAATAAGTTCGAGTTATACACCAGATTAACACTGACATCTTGACTGAACTCTGTTATTTGTCTTCAAGAGGAAAGCCAGCGGCCTCTACTTTGAAGGGATTCTATTTTATGGTTCTATTTAAGAAACCATTAGCCTCATACTCAAACTCATTAAAATATAGGGGCAGCAACGTCTTTTTAAAATAAATATAAGACATAAGATCTTAAATTACAAATTTCAGAATCGTTGGTTGGGAGGACTGTAATTCCCCTCCTTCCTTTTGCCCCAGGACATTCAGAAGTGAGATTCAGGGTCCCCTGTGAGCCTTTTACTGGTTAGAGAAACAAATGAACAGATCTGGTGAGAGACAGAGAACTAATGAAAGCTACGCGATCACCCATCTGGTAAAAAGTTGTCCCTACAGAATTCAGGCAATCATAAAGTCACAGAGAAATGTATGTAATCAAGAGATTCTTGCAGTGCGAACAAAAGCTCTCTGTCACTAGACTGAACCACTAGCCCTGGCATGTTTCAGTGGCCAGAAGGATACCCGTGGTTTTGTATCTTATAATTTCTTATCAGGTTTCATTTGTATACCTTTGGCATTGGTAGATCTGAAAGCATAGATATGAGCAGACCTCATACGTAATCCTGTTTGATTTAAATGATTATCTGTTCCATCTGCTTGGGGACTTGTTGTCATTGATGACTTTTGAGTTGAGCAGGCTACCAGGGCTGAGTTCACCAAATATGATCGAGATTGGAAAACAGACACATTAAGTCACTTATAATTCTTCGGGAAGAATTTCTAGGTTTATTGATCTGTTTTAAATGTTTACTTTGGAAGAACATGTTCAACTATTTCTATTTCTTTACTTCTTAGCAGCAGGTAAAACAAAAGAACAGGTGAACGTTTATATGAATGGAAAGCTCCATAGCTGACAACCAACTAGTTGATACCTATTTAAAACATTTAAAGTAATTCTTGATTGCAGCGAATAATCTTGTAAGTGGATATATTCCAAAGTCAGCATAATGCCCACTTAACACCGTTGTGTTTGGATCATCTGCATGATCCCGTAATGTTTGTTTGAAAATACTTGATCTTTTGTTTACGTGGAATGTATGGATCGATCCGGGTCAGAGTTTCTCAGTCTCAGCACTGCTGACATCTCGGATGGGATGGTCCTTTGTTGCGGAAGCTGCAGTGTGCACCGTGGGGTGTTTAGCAGCATCCCTGGCCTCTACCCACTAGAGGCCAGAAGCACCCACTGGTCATGACAATAAAATCTTTCTAGACATTTTCAGATCTCCCTGGGGGAACGAAGTTGCCCCTAGTTGAGAATCACTGATCTATGTACCTATATATTTATATCTCTGTATCTATAACGTTATCTGCATCTGTACATCAGTATATTTGTTTTAGGCGTCTGAACGTGATGTTGAACAGCATTAAATTTTCTACTTTAGAGATCAAACAATCGAAGGCAATGTAGGGAGTCATTGCTGTTTTGATGGAATTCATATTAAATTATAGAGGGATTGATCAAAGTTGGAGAACGTGTGTTTTTACCATTGGTTAGTAGAGTTTAGTTACTGAACTAAAGAAAAGAAACACTTTAGTTAAAATATTTTCATTTAAAAATACTGAAGAACATCTTTTTCTTAATTTGTTCCTTTTTCACATTCAAAATTTCATCTGGTTGTGTGAGAAGTAATCCCCAGGGGACTTACTAAGGTATGTGGTATAAATACGTCGTGTCATTAGAAACCCAAAAGTTCGTTTTCAGCGGAAGGTCTCTAAGGTCCTCAGTCATTTGATTGCAGTGTGAACTACAAAGTCTGGCGGTACAAGGACAGAAACTCAGATTTTATCACTGATGACTTTCCGTTTCCATTTTGTTTTGAGGCTTGGCCTACTTTGGCAAACTGTAACAGTGGTTCACCTGAATTTGGTGTGGACTGACTCTAGTGCACAGGAAAACGAATGGCTTAGTCACACGTGCTGTTAACCACACCGAAGCTGCCAATTGCAGATACCCTTGGGGTTGATCCCAAGGCATTGTCTTATCAATTGAGTACTTGCTGTGTGCCAGTCCACGGTGCTACAATGTCCGATGAGACACACATAGCCTCTGCCTTCAAGAGAGACAGATGTGGAAATAGATTGTTTTAGCTCAGTGTAGAGTGAAGTACAGATTCCCTTCGAGCTTGGAAGAGGAGAATCCAGCCCAGCCAGGGGTGCTCAAGGTGGTGCCAAGGAGGGCTGCGCCAAGGAGTTGTTTTCTGAGCATCTTTAACGATGATACCTACTGTGTGCCTCAGCGGGATCTACTTATTATAGATGAATTCACACTAAAGTGCCCATGGCTGATGACAGCTAAGTCGCTCTTCCTCTCTGGGATATTAGACTTTACCGTGAGACACAGCCCTTCCTAACCCAAGGGATGCATGTACTGGTAATGGAGATTTGCATGTCGATGTCTGATTGTTTGGGGTCAAGGAAAGGTCCTTCTGGTCCTTATCGTGACACCAGAGAGAGGAGCCACCTTTTCCATCCAGACTAATGGCTACTCTTACCCATCATTTCAGTGACGTTCAAGAAACCAAAACAGACCAAGCGTATCTATTGAACAGGTTGCTGTCGTTATATAAAAGATGCCCACACTTTGCCAAATCCAATAGAAGACACATGGAATAGACATTATCCTTACCTTCTGGAAGTCATCATCACTCTTCCGCTTGTTGTCAGCTGATCATCTCCTTCGTGTTTAATCTTTCTTCCACCTACAAATGTATAAACGTAAATGTCTTTTTATGCATATAACACGTTTGAGCTAAGCCTCTCCAAAGCGTGGTCTGTACTTGCTGGCTCCCGTTCCAACCCTCCCTGTTGTGTCTGCCAGGAGAGCATACGTCCTCAGTTCTTGGTCTTCCTGGACCACCGTTCCGACATTCGGCCTATGCCCAAGTCGTTTTCTCCACCAGGGTCCTCTTGCTGCCTCAAGCTCCTACACATCCTTCAAGACCCTACTTAAATGACTCCTCTTATGTGAAACCTGCCGCTGACATTCCAGGGGGAGCCCTTTGCATATATAGCCCTGCCGTAGCGCCCGCCGTGTGGAGTCACAGGTATTTTTCCCATTAGAGCTTTTCTTGGGTAGAAACGGCGTCTGTTTACCCACCGTCTACCACCGTGTCTTTTATATTGTAGGCTCTTAATATTACCTGAAATGTTTTAATGACCCATTAATTTTTCCCAGGTTATCAAACTTCTGCCTGTCCAGGCTCCTCACTCTCAATCGTCTGACGTTCACCCAGTGCCTGTCCCATAGGGGACTCTGCTGGCTGGGGACTGTGTGTCTTCTCACTCACAGCTCAGCCCCACAGAGTTCTCTCCTTTCTTCCTTAGAGCTGAGGAAACAGAGCGGGAGCCAAAAGCATCTTACCTGATGACACTCGGCTTGCGAGGGTAGAGCTGGCACTTGCACTTGGATCTCTGGCTCAGCCCTTCACTCCTGCATTCAGCAGTTACTTGCTGAGCATCTACGCACCGTGGGCCCGCCATTGTCGCAGGGCCAGAGACAACTGCATGGAACCAGCTGAGTTCTTGCTTGTCATGGCTCCCCGTTCTGGGGACACAGTGAAGAGACAGACAACCGAATGCGGAGAAGTTGGGCAGCGGGCATAAAGCAGGGGAGTGGACAGGAGACTGCAGACGGGGTACACGTGTCGTGTTAGCCCGGCCGATCTGGGGAGGCCTCCCTGAGGAGGGGGTGTTAGGCAGAGACCCATGTAGACTCAGGGCAGAGCAGGGAGTGAGCAGGGCAGGGGGTCAGGGGGTGCGGTGCTGCAGGGGAGGTGCCAGAGAAGGGAGTGGGGACCTGTCAGTGGGGTGCCCGGAGCGCAGTGGGCGAGAGCGGCCTCTTAAGAGGGAGTCTGTTTAGGAAGCAGCAGCCAGACTGCGTGGGAATTTGTAAGGGTTTGGGTTTTACTCTGAATGTCGTCATGAAGCCATCAGCATTGTGTAAGTAGTGAATCTCTCCCGTGCTGTCCTATAAGCCGCAGCAGTTTGTAAAATGGATTTGCTTGATTTCCGCAAGGCTCATTGAAATCCTACCTTGGCCGTTAGTGCAGACAGAAAAGGTGGCTTTCCGTCACTGACACGTGAGGTCCTCAGAGCCCCAGGATGAGGCCAGTGCCATGCTTACCCCCTGTGTTCCAGACGGGGAAACCGAAGCACACAGAGGCCAATAGCTCGAGCACACATGGCTGGCAGGTAGCTCCTCTGGGACTGGAACTTGTGCTCAAGACAAGTTAGATAACTTGCCTATCGTGGACAGCTAGTGGGATGAGACCGGAGTTCCAAGCCAGCTAGTTTGACTCGTGATGAAGTGCTGTCTATTCCATGCTTCCTACTAGTGCCTCTTCCCAGTCTAGACGCCGGCAACCTCACACCAGCCTTGACCTCTTCTTGACTGGTCTCTTCGCTTCCGGTCTTTCCAGTGTTGACCTGTACTCCTCAGACTGGCAGTGTGCTCCAGTGTGGGTTTCCATCTCTCTGTCTGCCTCGTCCCTCCAGCAGAACCCTTCATGGACCTTCCTATTGAGTACGTTTCAAAATATTCGGATTGGCCTTCGGGGCCACCCCGAGCCTGGCTGCCTGCTGTGACTCCCAGCTTAGCTCCCTGCCCCAACCCCTGGCGCCTCCCCTGCAGCAGCCATGCTGGTCTCTGCTTTCTTCTTCGCTTAGGTCTGTCCGGGACGCCCTCTCCTCCTGCCTTCTTGGTTCAAGATTCGTCAGTGTCACTCACCGATTCGGCCCTTAGCTTGATAAATGTTTGTGCCCCATCCCCCTAATCGAGTTGTCATCTCTTAAAAGCAACAGTCGTATCTTCTGCTTGTACTGCTGCTGCTTGGCGTCTTCAGAAAGGTAGATATAGCCTGTTAATTAGCATCTCGTAAGTCCTCACTCAAGTGTCGGCGAGGTTTAGGGAGGAAGCGGGGAGATAAATCAGAATTCCACAGAAGGCCTGAGCACTCAGCAGCATCTGTGTTACCGTCGGCCTGTTTCGTGTGTGTGTTTAAGGAAAACCCAGGCCTCTTCTTCTCATTCTGGGAATACCGGTCATGCTTGGTTCTTGGGACCAACCCAAAGACTGCTCCATTTTTGCCGAAAAGAAAACTTGACTTGGGAAGCTTCGTGTCTTCTTCTCTACTTATATTTGTTTTCTGATGTTAAGCAAGTGCAGTTGAGTTTTTTTTTTTTTTCCCTTCCTTGCCACTTCTAACTAGTCCAGATGGTTATGCAATTCACAGACTCAAATGTGTCCAGATCATGAAAATCCAAAGGCCTCCCTGTTTGGGTAGAGTCCATATGTTTAGGCATTGTTGTTCTTTCTGTGGGTCCACAAAACTTGTCGAAGACTGACAGCAGGACTCACTCGCTCTATGTGGTCCAGCATAGGCTGTTTCATCCTCCCAGCTGGTCATGAGCTTAGAAGATGACGGGGCTGGTGGTCGGTCACCTTACACGCGATTACATTTTCCCGTAGCAGCTGGTGCCGCATCAGCATTTCAGTAAGATCATCGGATATATGGGGAGGTTTATTATTATTATTTTTAAAAACGCCCGACACGGTAGTCTGAAATGAACTCGGCTAGCCTTTTTGAAACATTAGTGTATTTTAGAGTTCCCAAGAAGGCGGTTAAAAATACAGATTTGGGGGCTCCACTGCCTAGAGATCCCGATACAGTCAATCCAGGATGGGAATCAGATGATCTGTATTTTTAGCAGGCATCTGGTCCTTCTATGGTCCTGAGCACCACATGTTAAGCAACTCTGACCCAGGCTATGAAGCAAAACAATTTTAAAAACAGAATATTTTAAATTGCGGGGGGTGGGAACAGCTGCCAAATTTAATATTCAAACTCTTGGACCCTCCATGGTAGGGAGTTGGTTTTCCCTCTCCCAGCTTTTTGCCTGCAGGCCAGAACCCGTGCCGTCCATCGCAGCTGGTTTTCAACCAGGCGAGGCCTCCATCCTTAGCAAACTCCATCCTCACCCGCCCAGGCCTCTCTGTCTTTTCCGTAACAGGATTAGTGCGTTTTCTCGAATAAAGCCTTTTCCTTTACGCTAAGTATCTCTAGCTTAAAATATT
>NW_006433950.1:4129441-4150988 GCF_000325575.1 Pteropus alecto | reverse complement strand
TGCCACTTTTCCCTCAGGTGTGGTTTGTGGAGGGACCGTGGCAATGGATGGTGGTGATGCACGCGTGCTTTCCCCCTTCCACTTGAATTTCAAGGGCTTGCACTGTGCCCTGCCCGGTTTGGACAAGTCCGTGTGCCTTCATTTCACATCTAGAATTTAATTCATTCGTTCGTTCATTCGTTCAGCGGGGATTTACCGAACACCTACTATTTATGAAACGTTCTTCTTGGACACGGGGACATCCGTGTAAACAATAGACAGCACGTTCTTACCCACATTAAATGTACATTCTAGTGGGGGGAGAAAGTCAGTAAATGTGACGTTGAAAAGGGTCATGGAAAACATCGAGGAGGGGAAGAGGGAGAGAAAGTGCCGGAGGTGGAGGAGGGCTGCAAAGAAATTTTATGGGGGCGTCAGAGAGGAGGTGGCATTTGAGGGAAGACTCAAAAGGAGGGGAGCGAGCAAGCCACGGAGACGTCTGGAGGGGTGACCGTTTGGGCAGAGGTCCTGAGACAGGGATGTGTCGGGCGCGTGGAAGGTTGGAGGAGCGGGAGGAGAAACCGAGGCCATCGTGAGGCTTCGGGCTTCTTCCCTGAGTGTCTAGGAAGCCACTGGGAAGTTCTGAGCAGGAGCGATGTGACCTGACTTAGACTTTCACAGGGTCTCTTAGGCTCCGTGCTGAGAATAGACGGTGGTGTAGGGAGCTGCTAGGAGGCTCACAGCAGAGATCCAGGAGGAAGTGGATGGCTCGGGCCTGGGCGAGTCCAGGGGAGGTGGTGACAAGTGATCAGCTTCAGGTATAATTGGAAAGATGAGGCAACAGAGTCTTTTGATGGCTTAATGGGGGCAGCGAGAGAGAAAGGGTGGGTTCGAGCGTGAGTTTTGGCCTGAGTCACCGGAACTGAGTCAGTTCCCATCAAAGGAGGTGGGGAAGGCTGAGGCTGGAGCAAGTCTGGGGGACAAGATGAGTTCAGTTTGTTCGTATGACCGAGGTGCATATTGACGCCCAGGCGGAAGTGTGGCGGGCAGTTGTGTTTGTGAGTCTGGTGCTCAGGAGGTAATTATCTAGGAGTTCTTAGCATGTGGAAAGGCAACTAATATTCTCGAAAGTTTATCGTCTTTACAAACACCTTGTATTTGAACCTGCGACTGTGTGTGTGTGTATAATTTCATGTGTGTGTGCATAAGTCTCTCATTGTGTATACACAATCAGCAGAACGAGTGTGCGTCCTGCTCATCGTACCTCAGAGGCCGTCGTTTACGGTTTTGTTTGCAGGCTCACGTTGAAACCCTCGCCTTTGGCGTAGACAGTCTTGACTCTCTACGTCATCCCTCGCTTGGTGATGCGGCGCCCCCACTGACCCCCGATCAGTGCGGGTGTTGTTATCATTTGCCACCTTGGGCTCGTGTTCATTCTCCTGAGCTTCGTATTTTGAAACAGATTACTGCTGCTGAAAACGGTTAAAACTCGGTCATCTCCGCTAAGTTTCCCCCACCCCTCCACGGGGGAGTCACCAGAGCCTTCGAGAGTACGTGGACTTCCCAGTGCCCGCTTCGCCATCGTGAGGACGTGCATGGCACACTTGATCCACGATGGCACAGTTCATTTGTGTGAGCGACATGACAGATGTCCTTACAGACATCAGATTGGATGGTGTCTGCTAACACATCTAATGGGAAAAAAGAAAAGAGAATTCGAAGGATTATCCTTTTTTTTTTTTAAGGATTAAATTTATGCCATTTAGCTGTTTGATCCCCTGGAGTTAATGCTGCTTTATTAGAAGCCTATACAATTCTTCACATGGGTGTCAAAATAATTTCGGTGAAAATGCTGTTGTGTGGACTCATCGAGCTGAAGTGTTCGTCTTGTGATTACAGATGGGTTATTGTCTGTGTTGTTCCACTTTCTTCCAGCCCTTTTGCTGGATGAGCTGGACTTAACGATCTCTTTAAATTCACTTTGGCACTTCACACAGTTAGACAGGCCACGGACACGATGGTCTTTAATAATTTGTTTTTTTAATTCTGCAACGCTGCTTTTTAATTGATGTCCTTCATAAGTCGTATTTGCCAAAGCTGTGATTACTCATCAAGCGGTAGAAGCCAATCCACCTCCCAAGTACAATGAAGATGTTCTTTTGTGAAATTATTAAGATGCAGAAGTTTGCCACGCAGAGTGATTCCGTTCTGCCTTATAATGATATCTTTTGGGATTATACCTTTGGACATCGCAGCCTTTTGAGCCTATCGAAGTGGGAAGGACTGATCGTCACCAGTGCACCGCACAAATGCCCCTCCTTCTCAGTGAACGTTAGAACGGTTGGAATCGGCTGCTTTCTTTTGTAATGTTTTTATATGCTCTTCAGAGGAGTTAACTCTGTTTCACCTGATGTTCATTTAGTTCATGTGTAATATTTTGTTTTGACTCTTCAGATCGCAAAGAAGACCCTTCTGTGATTGAGCAGGGGATCTTTGAAGGAACATCAGTGGAGAGTTACTAGAGTGGAAATAGCCAATTAGGGTAGCTTAGCATGCATAATCTAGAAATTCTTATTTAATTGATTCACAAAATGCGTACACTTTTCCATGGTGCAAAATTAGGTTATTAACTTTGATAAAGAGGGTCCAGGGAAAAGAATATTGTCAAGAGAGGGTTCGGAACGGGGTTTCCCAAAGTGTGTTCCCACAGAGTATTGTAGGAGAAGGCAAAAGGAAGTGTTCTACAGCAGATTTTTTTGGGGGGGGAGGCGGAGTTTACTGACTCCCACTTAAAGAAAAATGTAAGCTCCGTCCAAGCAGGAACCTTGTCATCAGTTTAACCTTTGTCTCCAGTGCCTAGCACAATGTCTTGCACATAGTAGGCACATTTATATTTGCTGAAGAATGAACTGCAGGACTTCTCAGAGCCTTTAATTTTGTAGCAAGCATTGTGACTCTGGTCTGAGGACAGTGGTCTGCAGCCTTTGACAGACTTACTGGGTTGCCGAGCCCTTTCCTTAAGGAGCATTTCACCAGACATTAGTACCTTGAAATGCCCTCTGGGAAATTCTAGCTGTAAGATTGATAAAAATAAAGTTTTAAAATTGAATTGATCACTGAGTAAAATATTCAGGTTTTTTGTGGATACTGGATTATAAATGATACACATTGTGAAGCCGGAGGGATGTCAGTCTTTCGTATTTGTATCTGATTTGAGGCACGTAGCCTGACCGTTAGAAGCCTCAGTCTGTTCATCTATGAAATGGGGATGGTAATTATGTTTATCTGACTGGTTGTCGGGAAAATAAATTACATTTAGTCGCCCTTCAAAAAGTTAAATAATGTATGTAGAAGGCTTCATTGGGTAAACCCTATTATTATGATTATCATCATCCTCATTATCACTCTCATCATAAAAACATAAGTGATAAAATTACTCCAGTGACGATGAGTGATTTTGAGACAATAGAGTTAAAATGTGATTCCCCCTTCCTTCCCTTCAACAGATATTGGAGTGATTGTGATACTCCAGGTGGCCTTAGTTCTGAGGGAGGACCGTGGTGAGCACAGTTAAAGCCCTTACTTCCTGGAGCTAATGGGCCTAGGGTTTTTTGTTGTTGTTGTTGTTGTTTTTAATAATTCATTGTGTTTACCGATGCCACCGGCTCTTAGAACATAAAGTAAATTTAACCGTACACAATTCGGCTGAAGTTAATTGTTCTGAGGTCATTATATCAGAGATCTGCCCCCAAAGGATCACTTTTTCTTTTGAATCTGTTCTCACACAAACAAGTAAAGGCGGATTCGTAGGTCACATTTTAAAATAAACAAAATTAACTTAGCATTAGTAGATAAGGCATGTCAAATGGATCAGGGTGGCCCCGACAGGAGGGCGGCCAGATTTATCAAATAAAGATGCACGACATCAAGTTAAATTTGAATCGCAGATAAGTAAAGAATACTTTTTTTAGTATAAGTATATCCCAAATAGGGCACGGGACGTACTTATACTAAAAAAAAAAATTTAAAAAAAGTTGTTTATCTGAAAGTCAGATTTAGCTGGGCGTCCTGTGCTTTAGTTGACTACCCCAGCGCTCTGTTTTACCCCTATTCTTAGAAACCTCTGCTTCTGTTTGAAATGATTTATAACTGTTTCTGCCTGATCACCAAGTGTTTCCAAATTGAAAGCCATTCATTACGGCCTCATACAGAGAGACAGAAGGTAAGCAAGGACTGCTTTGTGAGTCCAGCTCGGTACTTCAGGTGAGAGCTTTTCAAGTTACGTGAACCACTGAGCCACCTGCCCGACTCAACGCTGTACCGCCGTCCTGTGGTCGTGCGGCTCTTCGTCGCTTGCCGTGCGGGCGTTGTTACTGATTTTTCTCATTTCTCCAGGGCAAGTACTAATTAATGGATACAATTCACAGCTGATTAGCTGTAGTTTCTTCAGTAATTACATTCGCATACTAACTGTTCAGAAGAGGATTTCTAACCCAGTTCTTATTTCACTCCGAGCTTAATTTGTTTTTTGAATTGTTTAGGCCCTTAGTTTAATAGCCATTTTATTTTTCTTTGTTGTTTTAGGTGCTATTAGATAATAAGTGAGTTTAATCTTAAAAAAAAAAAATACTCTGTGATAATGAGCTGTTTGCCTTAAATGGATTTCTAATTCCCCAACAAAACCTGCATTTAAATAACGGTGAAGTTGAGATACAGGCTGCCACGTGGTGTGGGGAGCCAGGATTGGTGCGTGGAATACGCATCGTGACCCAAGTCCTCATAAATATTTATAAAGTACATGCGGAATGGAGGCCTGAGATTTAAATTGTAGGATCATTAATTCATCGAAAAGTCCAAGACAGAACCCTATACCATTTCTTGTATGTATTTAACATTGTAGAGACTTGGGAAAAATATGGTTGTGTGTGTGTGTGTGCATGTGAGTGCATGAGCACCGGCTCACTCGTTTTAAGTTTTACATTATTTTTAAACCGCTTTATGGCGGTATGATGGACACACAAAGACCTGTACGTAGCTAATGTATACAACTCGATAGTTTGGAGATAAGTATACGTTTGAAACCATCACCATGTGCTTTTGATATCACTTGCCTTCAGAGAAACCAGATAAAGGTCTTTCTTAAGTGCTAACAAATACATCTTTCAGAAATCCTCGTAAAGATATTTATCCAAATGAATCTGAGGGCTCATTGTGCGAGTGTGTATTGAGGTGTCGCTTTGCAGAGTGGGATTTTGCTTCTGTGGACCGTAACAGCGCTCAGAGACTGTTCGAGTCTTTCGTATAAATCCTGCTTAGTTCTCGGAGCCCTGACGTGATAAAGTGTACCATGTCAATCCTGCTTCTCGAGTCCTACAGGTTCTTTGTCGGGCTGAGAGCCCCCCGGAAATGTGTGGGTGGGTTTATTGAGAGGATTTATGTGGATCTCCCATATCTATGTGCCAGGATCTATATTCTATCCTATATATGTGTCTGTTTCTCTTTTGGGGGGAAAATCGTGCCTTCTACTTTAAATATTAACTCTATTTATGTTAGCGAATGGATATATACAATTCATCCATTAGAGACCAAACCTATGTGTCATTTGATGCATTAAAGGAAGGAAATCATAGACCTTAGAAAAAAGAGGGCATTCTTTTACCATTTAAAAATCATGAAAATAATAAAAGTCCAGATAATTATGTTCACGGAGCCTTTCCATATTGCCGGACCGATAACAGAATGTTGAAAGCAACCAAAACGTGCCTACTTATACCATCCAAACCCGAAAATGCATTTTCTGCCCAAATCTAAGTTTTACATTTTGATAACAGGTCTCATGAAGTAAAGAGCTTATGTCTGAGATGCTGATACAGTCTTATTCGTGATGGTATGAATGGCCTATTGTGTTAGGGGATTAAACGAAAATTGCCATGTTCATAGGATCTCACTTATTTTTTAAACCTCTTTGCACTTAATGTTACATTGAGAGATTAAATATCACTATTTTCAACAGCTCTGATGGATATAGATATCATTTTAAACTCTGGAGATTTAAAAAAAATATTCTTTGGTCTTATTATTTATTTATATTCACGCCACACCCCATTCACTAGAAAATGGAATCCGCGTCCTGGGAATTGGATTCTGTTCCATTTAATTCACATTTTAACCTACCCACACTTGTGACATCTGTTCTTGAAAAGTAAGCTATGAAATCCCAACATGCTTTAAAAATGTGTCAAGGTGATTTTGGGGGGGGGACACTCTTCTAACCTCTGACAAATGCCACGTCAGTCAACAACACCCACTAGTGACCCATTGGCCAAATGTTTGTAATTGTCTCCCTTTGTCATTAGTCTCAATGAGAAACACTATTTTCTGGAATTATCGAGGTAGCTTAACTCTGTGCTTTATTTTTCTGAGGGGAACCAGCCGACAACATAGTATGTATAGCATGATGCTTTGAAACCTGTCACGGTTCTCAGTAAAATCACTCTTTTATCTCTTAACACCAGCATTCTTTCCAAATCCCATGAAATATTAAGTAAACCACCAGAATTCTTTATTATGCTGCATGGTAACCTAAAACAATCTGTTTTCTTTCAGTTTGCAAATAACAATAACTACATGAATATGGCTGAGGCAAACAACGCTTTCTTTGCAGCCAGTGAGGTAAGTCTGTCTTGACGTGTCTGTTCACGTTTTGTGTGTGATTTAGACCATTTAAAAGGCTTGACATAGGGCTGAGAATATCAAATTTATCTCTTATGTGGCATAAGGTAACAATTTTGGAGGAGAAATTAGAAAAAAAAAACCTATTGGAGATAAAATAATCTGGTAGGTGCTTGTCCATAGGCTGTTATGAACGATAGTAATTAACACACATCTCTTGACGAAAAGAATCACACATGCAAACAAAAGTAAATGTATAAGAAAGTCTATAATATCTATCCAAACTATATTAGTATCTAAGCAAATAAGTGGTTATTTTGGAACCTAGCTTGTAAGTTCAAATAGAAAATATTTGAACTTCGCATAACTCTGGGGATAATTTCGTTAAAGTCGCCATGGTTTGAGAAACGACTGGGCAGAAGAGTGTTATAGTTTCTTGGGTCTTCGATGGAAGTGATGTGAAATGAGTGTTTTGGTTTTTGTTAGATCCACACAGCTGAGTGCCTAGCACATAGTAGGTGCTCAATAACTGTTGAATGAGTGAATGAATGAATGAATGAATGAGTAGGCATTCTTTAAGACGTAGGCATTGCTGGGAAAACTGAGTGATGGAATGTAAAGGCAGCACCATGTTGGCCTTGGGTTTGTCTACAGTTTTTCGGAGCAAATGGGAACGAACACCTTCTCGTTGCTATTTTTTCTGAATTTCTTACTCGTTGACATAGGGCTGTTGTCTGGGCTCATGGGGCCTGCCCTCCGGGAAAACCTCGATCTTGATTCGATCAAGAAAATGGTTTCCTAAAAATGGTAGACTGTGTGAGATCTAAGATTTTAAAACAAGAACAAACAGAACTGAAATTGGTCCAAATGGAGCATTTCCTCTTGGCGGTCTCTGCGATAAAAAAATCTTCATCTTGCAAAATACATTCAAATACAGGAAACTGAACTAGCTTGACCCCAGAGAGTCAAAATCCTAATGGCTTCGTAAATGATCTTGGTACGGGGGAGGCAAGCAGTATGGAAGAAATTAACGTCGAGAAATTATTAGGGAAAAAAATGAGGAATCTAGAATTAAGGGTATTCATAGATCAATCATTTTTACAGTGACCATCATCTCTCTAACCAAGAAGACAGCCTAGATAAGGGAAAATTGTTTGGCACTGGCTGCTGTGTTGTTTGTGATAATGAACACAAACCCCATCTGTAAGGACAACATGATGTTTCATTCTGTAGGGCTTTTTTTTCCCCTACATTTGAATCAAACATTGATGAAAGCTCTACTGCCAGCAGCTGCTCAGAGACAATTTAATTCCAGCTGTGATAATTCACCGTGTCAGACATTGGCTGTTATATGTTGATACAACAGTTCTCCAGATTTGCATTTTTATCAAAAGGAACAAATGTTTTGAACATTTCAGTACAGATGGTATTTAACCATGTACACACTACTTTAACATGTTCAAGGCAAACACCGAAAAGTCAATATCTGTAAGAAGTAATCATAGAAACTCTAAATGATTAATCCGATGTTGGTCATATGGCGTAGTGTGCAGAAGTCAATATATTTTTTTGTTGGTGCCGTACATGGTTATTTTTATAAAAATCTCAACTAGCCAGTGTTTTGGGTACTTTTTTCTCCAAGGTATTTCTAAACTTTATATTTAACATACTACCTCTCTTTAAAAGTGGTTTAAGATTTTAGCATTTCCTTGGTTAGATATTGTAATAGAATTTTATTGTATTGTTTTATTAGGTTATGATATAATAATATACTAAATGCTAATTAAAATTAATTTGTCTCTTAAAAAATTATACTGTAGGGACATATTATATATAAGATAGCTCCTTTATTCCTTAACACAAGTAAAAATGAAAACCCCCTTCGTTTGGACTGCCTAGCATAAGCTGTTTTTTTTTTGTTTTTGTTTTTAAGTTTAAGAGGAATTCTAGTATAATGATTTCGCTGTACGTCTTTTTTTTTTTAACAAAAAACAAAGCCCAAATTAATGTTACTGTACCACATTATAGCATGTGCCTGATTTCCCAATCACTGCATTAAAAGTGAACTTGTTGGTTTTTTTGTTTGTTTGTTTGTTTGTGGGTTTGTTGTTGTTGTTTTTTTTAACATTTTAATGAGTGCGAACTAATGCAGGAAGACTGGAGGTTTGATGCTGTGTAGTCGACAATGTGCCGGAAACCATTCTCCTCCCCATAGATATTGCCCTATAGATAACACGATGAGAACTGGGATGCTCCGAGTTTGAAATTCACACGTTTGCTTTGTGTTTTCTGTCTGTGTCATGATTACCCTGACCATTTTTTAAAGTACTTTAAATATTTATTGAAATAATATTTCAAGTGTTAATTACAGTGGTAATGAAAACAGCCAAATGCCACATATCAAGAATGAGTGTTTATCCGTATTGTTAATGTGATATGTTAGATTTCATTAAGCAGTAATGGGGTAGCAAATGAGTCACAAATTACAGTTGCATCTGTTACTAGACCACATTAGTGCCAAAATAACAGCAAATGCAGCCATAGGGTTACGTTCATTAGCCAGCCACGTTTGCAGCCAATCCATCCCTTTGTGTTTGAGAACTCAGGGTACCGCAGTAAGAAATCAACACCTTTTGGGGGTCATTATTAGAATAAATATGTCAGAAAATCGAATATTTCATTCTAGCTTTTAAATGTGTTATTGGGCTGTAATGTTTTGCATATCCTGAGCCTGCTAAGAATCTCAAGATGTTAATTCAGTTGTCCGCCATGGACTCCCATAGCTTGTGACCTCTTTATTTCTAGTGAGATAAAAATAACAGTTGACAGTTTCTGTATGCGAGAAAATGTTTTTGGTTTTTTTTTTTCCTTCAGTTTGTTTCTGTTTTCTCTCAGGTGGTTGTTAAATTATATCATCAATTGCTAGTTTGAAGGATGATGATTTCCAGCTCTAAATTCGTTGTCTTGACTGTTATAAAAATTCAAATTATCTTGCACTAGTTCATTCTTCAAAAAATATTCCTATGAATGAATGAACTATAATTTGGACCCTCTGAGCTGGAAATAAGAAATATTCTCCAACCGCTTCACCCTACCAAGAATAATATCCTAGATCCTGACCCCCCCAAATCCAAGTTCTAGCTTAAGAAAGATGGTTAGTGGGGTTGAACAAGGAAGCCCTGATTTACATCACAAGGCTGTATTTTGAAATATTGTCTTTGAGAATCTTAAGTAGCAGTGAAGAAAAGTACGTTATTTACTCTGATAAGTGAGCAGTATCAATGGAACTAGTATCATCTATGTCAGTGTATCTCTGTGCTCGTTCTGCAGTCTTTAAAAGTTGAGGACTGTCAGAAAAATATTCTGATAAATACTTATCAGAATCTTTATATGAAAGAAAATAACTTCTTATAGTTTAAAAAAAAAGCCCTAGAACCCATGCCTATATGCTCCGATAGGCCTTATATAAAATGTATTACAAACAGGAACACTTTCCCTAGAAGCATTCAACACACTTGGGAATATACCAGTAAGGAAATTTAAGAAGCAAACCACAAATTTAATATGACTTGTTTTATATGTTGTGACAGAAAGTAAATATGTGTAATGTTCACTTCTGGATTAATGCGTATGTGCACTAAAAACCGTCAGCATTTTATGAAGCATGTGGATAATGTAAGCGGTTTGAGCTGTTTCACTCACATATCAATAAAGTGGCAATTTGTTATATAGCCAAATCTAATGTCGCTGATGCTCCCACTAACAACAAAGACAGATGTTGCTAATTAAGTACGCATTAAAAAACTGTTAATACTGATACTCCATTAAAACCATATGATAATGAGACTTAAATCTTTAATCAGAATGATCAGCAAAACTTTATATATGGAAATCTGGGTTTAAGATGTTTTCATTGGAGAGATAAATATTTGGCCTAGCTATGTCGTATTTTCATGCAAAATCTTTCTTTTTCCCTCCAGGGAGAAATAAGATATAGGAACAGACTATGAAGATATCTGTATTTTGTTTCCTTCTAGCAGACATTCCATACGCCAAGCCTCGGGGACGAGGAGTTCGAAATCCCCCCGATCACGCCTCCTCCAGAGTCAGAGCCCGCCCTGGGCATGCCGGATGTGCTTCTCCCCTTTCAAGGCCTCGGCGACCCGGTGCCTTCCCAGGGAAGTGAATTCACACCCCAGTTTCCCCCACAGAGCCTGGATCTTCCTTCCATTACAATCTCAAGAAATCTCGTGGAACAAGATGGCGTGCTTCATAGCAGTGGGTTACATATGGTAGGCAGCCAATTGATTGCTTGGGAGTTTCTTTTTATCCTTCGCTCTTCTCGCGGTGACGATCTGAGAGCCCGTGTTCTGAACGTACGTGCTCCTGCCTAGCTGCCGGTGGACATGGGTGTTGTGCTTCCTGGTGCTGCACGAACGCAGGTGCTAGATCACGCCTTGGTGTTGGATAAGAGGGTGTTGCGTTGGTTGATAGTTACGTGAAAGAGGATGACCCAACAAGATCTTTGTGATCTGAAACGATTTTTAAGGAGTCTGATTCATTGCTTTAGAAACAGCCAGTCTTCCCTTGCCTTTGGTTCAACCAAGGGGTGTACTTGAGTTGAAAGTTCAAGGTGAGATTTTAGAGATGGAAGCTCTTATCAGGTGCCTAGGTCTTTGGCATTTGTTGGATTATGACATAACATTTATGATACACGATCTGCCACTACCTCAAAGGAAATAACGAACTGTGATACAGAGACAGGGAGAAAAAAATGATTGCTCAGAACCAGCAGAGGAAAATCGAGAGTGGCTTATGGTGTGGAATATACCTAATTGTCTTATTTATTGTCATCGACATCCAATAAGGCACTCCAGAGAGCCAAGTTTACTAATGCAATAATTTTAGTTCTCTTTTTCTTAGTGTGCAATTATAGTCAGCAATCACCAGAGTAAATCCTCTTAAGTATTTTAAAGTCTTCTGCTGGGATTGTTTTGTTTTTCCACCATAGTCTGTAAAGCATGCACGTCTATCTAGGTGAGGTACTAAGCAGACATTTTAAAACGAGATTAATAGTTTATAGGGCTTTCTTTCTTTCTTTTTTTTTTTTAACCCCGATAAAATGAAACAGATGTGTTGGTATAACAAAAAACAAATCCTGTTGCTTGTTTACATATTTCTCTGCACATTAGGCCATGCCAGTGGTGTTTACCGATTTCATTGTTAATTTCCCCGATGACAGCAGACGATTGCAAAATATGTAGCGGATTCGCAGTGCAGAGATTCTGCGCGCTCTCTGAAATATAAGATTGCTTTCCCAAATAAGATTGCGGCAACATAATTTTCTTTGCCTGTGATCTTTTGTGTTTGAGCTGAATATCAAGGTTTTTTTTATTTTTACTTTTTTGTTGGAAAAGAATGCAGTCAACGGTCGGGAAAGGGTCATTAAGTATTCATAAACGTTCCCCGCCATCACAAATAATTGTTTCCTGTGGACTTTCTTACATTTTTGTCCCTTTGACACTGGACGGGAGGGTTCTGTATCTGTTGCTCTACGATCATGCTCGTGGTGTTGTGCCTGGAAAAATAATAAAAATAAAAAGGGTGTTTAGTCACCAAGGGAGTTTGCCAGGGTTCACCATTATTCATAGATGCTCGATGAGGCTCATTAAAGTTGTGGAAATAGTTAAAAGACCATACAATGCGCGCTAGAATGTGTACTTTATTAAATTGGTAAATATTTATTAATAATATAAGAATCTGCCTTTAAATTAAACATCTGATGAATTACCTTGCCTTAAAGCTATAAAACTGTTATTGCTGCTATAAAAAAGTGTAAAGGAGGCATTTTGACTATGAAATTTCATTTCATGGTCAATTGAATTTACTATATTGGAAAGAACTAAAGATGGAATCATAAAATAATTATGATATTCACATACACTTAAAGAACAATGCTTTCACGGACTGGCTTTGGGAGAGAGGACTCAATTTTTAATGCTGCTTTTGTAATGTATTGCTAATCACTAAAGCAGTTGAATTATTTCATTGATTTTTAAAAGTATAAGTACTTAAGCTAAGTGCAGGCTGTCATCATGGTATTAAATGTGGATCTCATCACATTTATTGGTGCCTTTCTGAAGTTTTGCTAACCCCGAATGATATTTATTTTGGCTCGAAACAACCTCATCTTGTTGAAAATTCTAGTAGAATTTCACCTTGAAGAAATGTCATGGGATTTTAAATCACAAATGTTGGAAAAAATAAAATGTACTAGGACAGAATTATGATGAATACAATGTGTCGTTGGCTTTGTTCTATGTACTACCTGCCATGTTCACCTATAAACTTGAATTCAGAATCGCCAGAGGCATGGTTAAAAATAGGCTATGTCAAGGTTCTTCTATATCTCCCTCTGGGCACCGAGTTGGCTGGCTACGTCGTAATACTCCATGGCAGCTCCTTGGAGTGTTCCCTCAGGAAGGTCATCAGGAAAATAATAAATAATACTTTATACATCATGCATTCGGCGTCTCTGTGTGCATGGATATTTCATACCTTATGCAAGTAAGAAGTTTTATTTTCCAAATGAATATGGCTGGCCGTGAAGGATTGCTATGGTGAATTAAGACTATCGCATAAGGAAAAAAAAAAAGCCAGCTTGTTTATGTTGTATCGAACCAGCTTTTCTTCAGAGTTTCATTGGTTTTCCTTTAGAGTGACAGTTTGTCACATTACTGATGAGCTGCATTTTTGTTGGCAACAAGCGCGATATGTTTATCTTCCTTAAATTTATGCCATTATATTTAAAAACAGAAAGGAGGAACAAAAAGGGGGGATTAAAACGAGACCCATGATTAGCATTCACATTTCAAAATATGCAAATAATGCTCTCGTATTCAAAAGCGAGTTGTTGAAAAATTGAAAGTGGGTGTGTTTGTGACTTCAAAGAACAGCCTCGATTTGCTTGTTGTGCATACGTGTCTTTTAAAGCAGTATGTGGTTGGCAAGTAGACATCAACAGTATATTCTGGTTAAAAATGCCTTACCTCTAAGCATTATTGTCAGTCCAGGTGATCATCTGGAAATTATTTTAATCTACAGAAGATTGCAATCCGAAAAATCTACAACGCGCGTGCCGAAGGGTTTTTTTTTTTCTTTTTTTAACACCTCTCTATAATCTGCTCAGCAAGTAGCACTGACATCAGTAGTACATCAATTTCAGAAAGTGGATTATTTTTACTAGACAGCTATTGTGACATATTGGGTCAGTCATAAATGAAAGATATTCATGCAAGCATGCAATACTTGTAATGAAGTCTCACTCTGACCTTCTGTATGATTGATTCTGTAATTTAGTTTTCTCAGGCAGTGCCTGAAATGAAATGAAATCATGTTGAACAAGTTTTGAATACCCACAGTGCACCAGGAGAAGAAAAATCTGCAGCCCCAGAGGCTTGAGACAGAGCAGCTGAACGATTTATCTCTATGCTATTATAGCCTTTGCCAGCATTCAACATTCTTTTTTTTTTTTTTTTTTTCTTATTTGGCTTAAGTACTTAATTCTGCAGGTAGCTGTAAATGGGAAAATAAAATGCTGTTCAGATTTAAAATGACAGGACAGGAGTTTGTGCAGGGGACTGATAAAATATCTTGAATAGAACTGACCTTTCATGTAGCTGGAAGTTACTGGGGGATTCATCCTCATAATTACCATATAGATTATTTTTATTTCTTTCCTGCAATGAAACATTTCAGAGAGCAGTAGTGCTGATTGAATGGAAATTGAACTTGTTAACATTCTTTTCAGCTTAGCCTGTTGTACATAACAGAAGGTTAGCTTTGATGAATTTCAAAATTCTCTTTGATATCCAAGAAACAGACAGTAAAATAATTGTCTCCAGTCCGATATTTTGTATGCCCCCCAGAAAGAGAATTTATAAAACACACTGATAATTCACATACTTTTTCTTCGTACGTTATAGTTCGTGTTTAGAGGACTGACCTGTTCTGTTTGATATGTTTTGGATTTAATTGGGATAGCATGTATTTATCGAAAATGCTACACTGGTCCTCTAGAAATGTCAAACATAGTATTAGAAAATTGAAAAAGATGGAAGTAAGGAAGGGCTATTTAAGTATGGTAGTCTCTGTACCTGTTAAGGAAGGAGAAAAAGAGAGAACAATGTCCCATAGCAGATAAGCATGCAGCGAAGCAAATTACAAGCTTCTAAAATATTCATAAGACTCATAAGTCATCATCTAGACAGATGTCATTTTTGACCAGAAAAAAAAAAAGGGAATATATAAAAATAACACGTCTAAAATCACCAGGCTTATGTTAGAAGTTTTGTTTTTTTTTTTATACGATCATTTGGTATGGCTCTAATTTTGAAGTTGAATCATTTTTGTTTTTGTAAAATGACTGGCATGCCATTTGTATACTTTTTAAAATCTTGCATTAAGAGAACTAGCAGACTTTCAATTAATACGTTGTTTTAGCAACGTTGCTTAATGTGTTACAGATAAAACAGTTATTTCATGGGTCATTAATGTGTTTAATGCATGGAACGTTCTATTAAAACAAGTCCTGATTATCGTTATGAACACGTTCACGCCGTTGTCATGGAGTCTGCAGAGCTGAGTTCTATAGGTGATCACCATTAGCCATTGGGGGAAACTAACAATTTTTCCTATAGACTGAATGATTACTTCAGTAATACTAATTTTTGGTCAAGTTATGGCCCCAACATATTTTTATCGTAAGTTAACAATAGAAAAGGCCCAACTTATGTAAGCAAAAAACTCCGTTTGAATGGGCTGGGACCTGTCTGTTCAAAGCCCAGATTATGAAACTGACACTGTATTAACTTTCAGCAGATATTTACTGAGCGCCTACTAAGTGCTATGATTTATTCCTAATAATTAGAGACTGATGATACTATTCACAAAATCGTTTCTTTGATTACCGGTGTCTCTTCCACGTGCTACCAAAATTCACAGTCTGATGACGGCTAATGGGTTCTTAGCGTCAAAAGTCAACTTGAATTTAGCTGTCACTATACCTTGACAACTGTGTGCTTGAAATGCCCAGGCCATGGACATTTTTATGAGCTGCCTTTCTTTGTGGAGCAAATAGCCTTGTAGTATACATAGCTTAAAATAAGAAGTCTTTATTCTTGGTCTGTAAATACCTACTGACCTTGAACATATGAATGTTGTCTTTAAGGCTGAGTTAGCTTTAGGGTCATCTAGTTAAGTAGGAGTATGTTCCAAACTTCTGCTAAACCCAATTAGCTATTGTGAAGTGTGACACATGATTACTTGCTTGATTTATTACATTCAAGGAAAAGTGTTGTTAGAAAGTTAAGCCACGATTTATTTCCCTGTATCTTGTCTTTAGCACATATATCCTACAGTTATCTACTACACGGGTATCACCATACTTGCCAGCCATTCAGGGACAGCAGAGACACCATTTTTCATCACTCGGATTCACGAATAAAACTGGCACGGTGACTCAAACATTCCTGTAGAGGCATGAGAGTCATACCGGTGCCCCATTTCCTCTTGCTCATAGTACCCGTCACCCTTTGCGATGGCCTCCTTCGCTTATTTAATGGCCTGTCCTCTCCCCTCCCCTGTCTTGTTTATTGCTGTCACCCTTGGCCTGGAACAATGTGTCTCCATATTTTATTTGTTGACCATATACATGAATAAACGAAAAGACAATGAAAGAATACGGATTTGTTATTAAGAGCATGCGTTGACCACTAAATAAAAATGGAGAAGGGGGAGTTTAAAATACAAACAGCTGTAAAAGTGGAAATCTTTAAAATTTTAATTTAGGACTCAGTAAAGTAAGCGTGGCGCTGACTTCTTGGTAAAACAAAGGAGTTATAGGGCATATGAGTAAAATACCATTAAGTGTTTTATGATAAACTCTTGAAAATTTTATTTTGCTAAGAAACCATTAATTAACTTTTGAGAAGACTGTTTTTCACAAAATGTTCCCATGTAGGTATGTTTGATTATAACCTTGAGAGTAGTTATTAAGAAAAAATTATCTATTTCAGTGCAGATATTTTGATGAAGTTAAAAGTTTGTGGTATGTAGGTCTGTAATTATCATCGGCATGCCTTTGGCATAACTACATTTGTTTTGAGGTCTGTTGGGGTTAGGAATATAGTAGCTATGCATAATTATTGATTGATCGTTGTTAATTTGGAAATAAAATTATAACATAGCTATTGAACATAACAATAATTGAGTGTAAAATTACTGGCCCCTAATTCCATTTTTGTAGTTCTCTGGTATTTATTAATATAAAGCAATTTTTATTACTGATAATTGTTTAATTATTCCATTTCTCAAGAAGTATTGATTTAAATACCAGCACGGTAAAAATGTATTTAGTCACACTGTTTAATATGTTTGGGTGATTTCTCCTTAATTAGACATTATCTTCTATTATGAAAACCTAATTTTAGATCATGATAGAGAATATTTACTTGTAAACGTAGATGAAGGGTAAATTAAACTCATTTGTTTATTAGATTTTTTAAGAAATGTGTATGATAAAATCAACCCAGTGAAGTAAGCACCATTGTAATGAATAAAAATAGATAAAATAGAAAAATAAAGGGTGATATTTAAAATAACAATTAATTTGGAAGCTCACGTCTTACATTTGCAAAAGAAACACCACCACAGTGCAGGAGGATGTGGGCAGCTCAAAGATAAATGCCAGGGCTGGGAAAGAAAAGCCCCCACCCTCACCCCCACCCCCACCCCATGCTGAGGATGGCGCGGAGGAACTGGCATGAAAGAATGAATGAGAAAGAGTTGAAGTTTATACAGGAAGTTGGGTTTTCTTGGCTTAGGAAATAAGACTGAACTGTATCCACTCCCCGCCCCACCCCCCAAACCCTCGCATACCTTACGTAGAGTGTGGATGTGCTCATGTAGGATAGCGATTTACTCAGTAAGGATGCTTTAAACCTTTCGGGTTTTCCAGTCTTGATTAAGTCAAGGAGGAAGTCTCAGTTTGGGTCTAACACGTCCTTCACACCTCTCTTTGGTCCTTTTTCAATAAGAGAAAGCAAAAACTCCCGCCCAGAACCTTAGGGCCCTGTATGTCGACAATGCTAGCGGTGTTATTTTTATTCTGTAATGTTTATTTGGTCTTCCATTGAACAAGGGTGACCTCAGTTTTTCATTTATGCTAGTGAACTAAAGTTTCCTTTATTCATATAAAATGACTTAGATTTTAACAGCTCACTCAAATGATTAATGTTCAATAATAAACCGGGTTTCAGGCAATGTAAGGAAATGAAGGACCAGTACCAGAAATATCCATTCCTTGGTTTCCTGTTTAAAAATAAACAAACAAACAACAAAGAGGTTCTTTCAGCAGGTGGAGAGAGAAGACAAGCACTCTCCCCCACCAAGACATCCACTAACTACTCCAGCCTTGTCGAATCGTACTTACAGGCCAAGAGAAGGCATTGCACTTCCTGTTAGAAGTTCAAGGCTTTCCCATTCTGGTGACCTTCTCTGAATGCAGAAATTAATCCTTGGGGACTCTTCAGAACACAGGTTGAGATGTTAGCTATATATTTATGTTTATATTTAAATCAGATTGTCCACAGTTGATTTAGATGGGTAGCCCATGAGGTAGGACCAGTTAATATTTATTGGAATGCATAACCCCATTAGACATATTCCAAGCCTTTCAACTTTCAGTGGCACCCTTCCACACTGAATAGAATCCAGACTTCCTAGGACAGACTACAGGACGTGTCACCTCGTGGCCCTTACTTGCCTCTTCGGTTTCACGGGCAGCCTTGTTCTTCCCGGCCCAGCAACCCTCGCTCTCCTTTGCTTTCCCATGGTGCGCTTCCTCACGCCCCTGGCCTTTGCACATGACCTTCTCTGCCTGGGATGCTCTTCCTTCATCTCTGGCATCGTTAGCTTCTACTCCCCTTTACACCATAGCTCAATGGGTCACCTCCTCAGGGAAGCATCCCCTGATATCCCTACTGGGCATCATCTGGCCCATTCCCACCTCCCAGGCCCACCGCACTGACCTCTCCATTGTGCTTGCCCCGCTGCCATCTGTATGGCCCCCTGTCCCTTTCTCACACACGCCAAGCTCTCTCCCGCCTCGGACTTTGCGCATGCTGTTCCCTCTGTTTGGAACGTGCTGTCCCCTCATTTGATGGTTGGCTCCTCTTCATCCTTTAGGCTTCAGTTCAGATGTCATCTCTAAGAGGCCTCTGCTACTGACCCAATCAAATGGCATCACCCTCCCACAAACACTTTTTGGTATAACCTATTTATTTTCTTTATCATAATTTAATATCGTTATTTGTTTACGTACATGTTTTCTGTTTATGCAGACAAGACACAGGCTTTAGACACTCCTTCCCCTTCCCCAAGGTGACTTTCATTGTGTTTGTCTAATAATTAAAGTAGTTCCTGCAACCTTTTATAACCCACTAGTTGCTTTGCCTGTCACTGATCATTAGTAAAATTTCCAAGACTTTAATAACAGAAGTAATGATTTATAAATGGCATTAAATTTGGGGGGGTTATATCCTAAGAATGGATAAGAAATGTATATCCATGGTTATACATTTCCTTATCATGTCATTGCTACTATGAAAAATTGAGCTATTTCGAAAGAGTATATAATATGAATTATTCTTGCCTACACTTCGTCATAGTAAATTTATTAGTCCATTCTAAATTATGTTTAGAGTGATGTTTGAATCAATGACAAAGGTAACTTTCTAATTTTAAAGATACGAGCATCGGTGTGCTGGCTTCTCTGGCCTGGCACGTAGTAGGTGCTCAATAAATATCTTTAACCTGGGCTGACATCTTTCTCTTTTTAAGTGGGAATCCTTAGATCAAAGGGAGCATCTTTTAAGGATTAACTTTTTTTTTTTTTAATGGAAAATGATCTGAGTCTTTAAGGAACACCAAGTTCCCCAAGGCTGTTGTTAATCATTGGTGGCCCTAAAGGAATTCGAATCTCTGAAGAGATATTTTCACCGTTAATCTTATCCTGTAATCCTCACGCATAGGAAGTTATCCGATAACTGTGGGGCATGGTCCATGCTGGCACGTTTATATGGTTCAGCGGTTCCTTGAAAATATTTTGGAGGCTCTTGGTATATTATCCAATGGGGACAAGAAAGATAAGGCCAGCGTTTTTGAAAACTATGTGGATGGCTCTATAAGTTTTGGCAAGGCCTTGGCTCCACCGCCAGTATTTTTCAGGGGTGGTTTTCACGCTGCCTCCACTGCAGAAGAACCTTATTATTATTATTATTATTATTATTATTATTATTATTATGTTTAGTGCAATGTTATGATGAATCTCAATTTTAAAAAACAAGTGATAGAGCTGCATTTTTTAAAGGGAGCTGGTGGCAGTGGAGAGCCAGAGACCCGTGTGTTCCCTGTCCGCACACACACACCTCCACCCCTGAGGCACCATGGCTCCCTACTGCTTTTCCCTCGAGCATCCCTAGCTAGCTCTGTGGCCCGTGGAATCTCTCGTATCCAAGATCGGGTATAATGGCATCTAATTCCAGGAGGCTATTTAGAGGATTGACTTGGAAAATGCACGTTAAGCTTAGCACAAACCCTGGCACAGAGTAACAAACATTTACTGTTCGTGTTAGTGTGGTGAAACCTGGCTGTCAGTCACCAGGAACTCACGAGCAACCAGGTCCATGAGAAAAGCATCAGTTGCAGGTGAAATTCGGGAAGAGCTGGGGACGCCGGGAAAATAGACTTCTTGGCCTTCTGTTTGGCTATGAGATCTGTCTGAAAATGCTCTCGGTGCGGGAGGAGTCAGTCAAGTATCTGTATGTGCTGATTTTCATAGGCATTGGAGTAGACAGCAAAACAGCTGTTCGCGAGCAAGCCGTGTGAACCATATTTTGTGGCCGTGCCAGTTAACTAATTTATTATTACACAGCCAGAATTAAAATACTTAATTTGATTGTACTCTGGAAGTTTGGAGATATTTTAAAACATTTAGGTTTAATAAGTCTGAAAGGGCTTTTGAAAAGCATTCTGAAAGGCATATATGCAGAGCGAAATAAGAATAAGATGGCTTCACTGGAGGATGGAAGTGACGTGAGCAAGCAGTGGCGGGACTTTAAAAGCGTGTGGAAGAGTGGACAGACGATTCGCGTTTTGGAAGAGAAGTAGCTAACCGTGTGGTAGAATGCTAATAAAGAAAAAATTAGGACAGACTAATGATATAAAATCCACTTTGGTCAAACGAATCTGCAGAGCGATGCCTACCCACAGAAGGTAATATTTTGAGAGGAGTGGAAGGGAATATTGTCAGTGAGACAAGGAAGAGGGGATTGTTCTGATACGTGGGACACGTTTTTCCAGGATTCCACAGGAAATTGATAACTCAAAAATTATTAAGAAATGGAAATTTTATATATTTAGTACTCAACCCTAGCAATTAGCTATAGACTTTTAACTACATGCATATCTTCTTTTTAGTTTTTCCTGACTAAAGCGTTTTAGTTTATTTTGTTTTGTGTTTTTATAATTGTTAAAAGTTAAGGTACTCCCCCTCCTTACTCCTCCAACCCTACCTCCGATAATATAACCATTGTTGTGAGTTCAGATTATATGCTTTTCTTTCTAAACAAAAAGGAGCTGTACTTTATGTTTATTTTGCAACTTGCTTTTTCACTCACTATGTCTTGCATGTGACTCTAAGTCAGTGGTTCTCAACTGGGAGCAATTTTGTCCCCCGGGAGACACCGTCTGGAGACACTTTTGGTTGTCATGGCTGTTGGGGGGAGAGGGAGGTTGCTACTGGCATCAAGAAAGTAGAGGCCAGGTCTATACCATC